>NC_079561.1:20658099-20738099 GCF_015846415.1 Triplophysa dalaica | reverse complement strand
GAGCGAGGGTAGAGAGCGTGTGGTGAGTTTTGAGCGCTTATGCGTGTTGTGGCAGTTTTTTCTTTCTTTTGTGTGTTGTTTTTTTTTCCGTTAGTTTATTGGGTGTCAGTGTAGTGTGTTTGTTTGTTTTTCTTTTCTTTTCTTTCTTTTTTTTTGTTTGGTTGGTTGGGTTTTTTTTTTTTTTTTCCTGGGCGTCGTTGCGGTGCTTGGGGCATGGCTGCCCAGGGCGCTGACGCTCTTGGTGCTTTAACACGACGGCACGGAGTGAAGGTGGAATCCGTGGCGAGGGTAGAAGATTGTATTTTGGCCATTGGTGAAGTTGCTGGACACAAAAGTGTTTTAGCAGCGTCAAGAATGAGTAACGCAGTAGTTTGTTTTTTAACGACCGTCGATAATGCAGACAAGGTAGTTGAAAGAGGAATAGTGATTCGCGGTGTATTTACACCAGTGCTTCCTTTGTCCACACCGACAAAGAAAGTTATTTTATCAAACGTCCCACCTTTCGTTAAAGACGATGCTTTGGTTAAAGAACTCTCACGGTTCAGAAGAGTTGTCACTCCTGTTAAAAAGATCGCGATTGGAAGTAAATCAGATCTAATAAAGCATGTGGTGTCTTTTAGGAGGTTCACCTACATGATTCTGAATGACAACAAAACAGAGCTTAATTTAAATTTGAAACTCAGAATTCAAGATTTTGATTATACTGTCTATGCATCTACTGATATCATGAAATGTTTCGGCTGTGGTAGAATCTGGCATTTGGTTCGTGCCTGCCCTGAGAAAACAAGCACGAAACAGGTTGAAGTAGATAAGAATGTGACACAGGATAAAGATCAAATGGATCGTGCAGCCGAGTCTCTGCCTATAAGTGCAGAACAGGTTGTCGAGCGCACAACGAGAAAAGTGCCCTGGGTCCCGACAGTTGAGGAAGCTCGAACTATTGCAGAGAGTATAATTGATGATGATGATATACCTGAGGGTGATCAAATAAGATCAAATGTTAGTTCGGATTCCACTGTTGTTAAAGAGTCGTTGAATGACACCCAAGCCAATTCAACAATTTGTTTGTCTGACAAAGAATCTCTAGGAGACCATAGTAATTTGTGTGAGATGGATGTAGCCAAATTGTTTTTAAAAGTCCCCTAAAGAGGGGAAAGAAGGGGAAAAAAGAAACTTATAAATAAGCAAGAAAAGAAATAGAAAAAAGAAATGATTTTGAAACAGAAAGTGATTTTTCTGACTCCAATACTTCGGAAGGTTCCCAAAGTGAATGGGTATGCATTGAGTACAGTGTAAGTGAGATTAAAAAGTTTCTGAAATTAACAAAAAATCGGAGAGGAGTTGAGGTGGCTGACTACTTTCCAGACCTGGAACTTTTTGTCGATAAAACTAAGAAGTTTTTGACTGAGGGTTGTTTTTCGGAGATAGAAGTGTATCGATTGAGGAAATTTGTTACGAAAATCCTAAAGAGTAATGATGATGTTTAAATCACAATATTCTTTAACCTGTATTAGCTATGTAGCCGTTTTTTTTTTTGGTTTTTCATTTCATATTTACACATGGGGGAGATCCGTATTGCATCATTAAATGTGAACGGTGCCAGAAATTGTGTAAAGAGAATGGAAATATATGAAATGGTGAAACAAAAACAGCTAGATGTTCTTTTCTTACAAGAAACGCATAGTGAAGAGAAAATTGTTACTGAATGGGCAAAAGAATGGAATGGTCTAAGTTTTTTAAGTCACAAGACCTCTTGTAGTGGAGGAGTAACCATGTTATTTGCTAAGAGTTTTACACCTTGTTCTGTGAAAGTGGAGGAAATTGTGAAAGGAAGGCTTTTAAAAATTAAGGCTCTTTTTGAGAAACACGTTTTTGTTTTTATTTGTTTGTATGCCCCAAATTTGCCAATTGAAAGAATTGATTTCTGTCATGAATCTCAGTGACTGGTTGAACCCAATTGCAGGCAGAGGTAGGACAAGACGGTAGAGGGTTTAACAGGGTTTTATTTATACAAATAACACTAACAAAACAGGCAAAACAAAAACCCACGAGGGGGAAAACAAGACAGGATAAATAATAAACGTTGATGAGGAAACAGACCGACTAAACTAACAAAACAAACACTGGATTAGAACACTAAACTAAACTAAACTAAGGGAATCAGGGAACAGGGATCAGGAACAAGGAACAAGGAACAAGGAACAAGGAACAAGGAACAAGGAACAAGGAACAAGGAACAAGGAACAAGGACTCAGATATAAACAGGATAATTTCAAACAGCAAACAGGCAAGGTAAGACTTACTCGGACGAGGGACATCATACAATGAACGCGCACAGGACAATGAAACATGAGGACTCTTTATAGGGACAAACTAAAGAGGGAACAGGTGCAGTGGATGAACACTCAAAAAAACTAATTAACACAAACTAGGAAACAGGAGGGTAGGAACGATGACGCAGACCAGAGAGAGATGAAATCGTCTCTCTCCAACATGAAACAGAGGATCCTGTATGATTCATGACAGATTTCTTTGATATTTTGTGTACAACTTTACAAGAGTGTAATAGTGATGATTTATTTCTGGGAGGGGATTTTAATTGTGTTGAGAAGAATGTGGATCGTAATCATGTAGAGCCACATATGCCCTCTCGTAAATTGCTCATTCAAACAATTGAAGCAATTGAATTATGTGATGTGTGGAGACTTTTAAATGGGAATATGAGACAATATACATGGTCTCACGCTCATGATAATTTATTATCTTTAGCCAGATTAGACAGAATTTATAGTTTCAGACATCATTGTAGTATTTTCAAGAGTTGTGTAATAAATCCAGTTGGTTTTTCAGACCATAGTCTAGTCATATGTAAAGTTTTTTTGAACCCGATATCACCAAGAAGTGCGTACTGGCATTTCAATACTGGCTTATTAAGTGATGGTCATTTTAAGGAAGTTTTTAATTTTTTTGGGGAAAGTTTTAAAAATTAAAAAGTTAATTTTAGCTCTTTACAGAAATGGTGGGATTTTGGCAAAATTCTAATTACGATTTTCTGTAAACAGTACACCCAAAATATCACAAAAGAGACATTTAAATCCATAAATAGTTTAGAAACTGAAATTTTAAAACTTCAAGAAATGGCACAATCAAGTAGAAATCAAACCTATATCGATTCCTTGTACTTTAAGAAAACTGCATTGTCGGACCTACAAGAAATGAAGGCACAAGGTGCGCTGGTTAGGTCTCGTTTTAAGAATTTACAACAGATGGATGTACCATCTAAATTTTTCTTCAGTTTAGAGAAAAAGAATGGCCAGAAAAGATTTATTCATTCTTTAATCTCTGAAACAGGATCTTTGTTATCTGACTCGAAAGAAATAAGAAAACGAGCAGTTTGTTTTTATGAAAAGCTCTATGAGTCTGAGTACAACGAACGTGAAACTAATGAAAATTTGTTTTTTGGAAATCTACCTAAGGTCTCAGAAGAGGTAAACGTCAAGCTCAAAAAGGCTATTAGCCTGGACGAACTGTACAAAGCTCTTCAAGGAATGAAAAATGGCAAAGTTACTGGGTTGGACGGAATCCCAGTTGAATTCTACAAGGCCTTTTGACCCATTATAGGAGAGGATCTATTAGCGGTTCTGAAGAACAGCTTGGCTGAAGGTCTTCTGCCATTGAGCTGTAGAAGAGCGTTCCTTACACTTCTGCCCAAGAAGGGCAATTTGAGCGATATTAAGAACTGGAGACCTGTGTCCTTATTATGTTGCGATTATAAAATGCTTTCTAAGGTATTGGCTACTTGTTTGGGGAAGGTTTTAGATGAGATCATCCACCCTGACCAGTCCTACTGTGTGCCTTGTAGGTAAATTTTTGGCAACATTTATTTAATTAGAGATTTATTTGATGTATCTAGTATGTTTGGTATTGATATGGGTTTGATATCTCTAGATCAAGAAAAGGCTTTTGATCGTGTAGAGCATAATTATTTGTGGAAGACGTTTAAAGCCTTTAATATTAGTTCTGAGTTCTTATCATATATTAAAGTTTTAGACTGTGATATTGAAAGTGTACTGAAGTTTAATGGTGGTTTATGTGCTCCTTTTAAGGTTTGTCATGGTGTTAGACAAGGGTGTTCTTTGTCAGGGATATTGTACACACTTGCAATAGAACCACTTTTGAATACTTTGAGGAGAGTTCTGGAAGGGGTGTCATTACAAAATTGTACTACTTCTCTCCGCTTGTCTGCTTATCCTGATGACATTATTTTAATAGTTAATCAGCAGAACGATGTAGATGTATTATTAAAGGTTTTAGATGATTTTAATACAATTTCTTCAGCCAGAATTAATTGGAATAAGAGTGAAGCAGTTATGTTAGGTGAATGGAAAAATAAAGTTATAACTCTTCCTGATGGGATATCTTGGACAAAAGAAGGTTTAAAATATTTGGGAGTATATTTAGGAAACGACACATTTGTTCAGAAAAATTGGGAAGGTACCATTGAAAAGTTAAAGAGTCGATTAGAAAAATGGAAATGGCTTGTACCATCTTTATCATACATAGAGGGCGAACTTTAATTATTAATAATTTGGTGGCTTCCTCTTTGTGGTACCGTGTGGCTTGTGTGGATCCATCATTCCATTTACTTGGAAATATTCAATCAGTCTTGTTGGATTTTTTTTGGGACAGATTACACTGGGTACCACACAGTGTTTTGTACTTACCAAAAGAGGAAGGAGGCCAAGGACTAATGCATCTACAAAGTAGAATTGCAGCCTTCCGATTACATTTCATACAACGTTTCCTCACCTGTTCAGAAAATTTGACTTGGAAATCTGTAGCATGTGGTATTTTTAAATCTGTTGATGAACTCTGTTTGGATAAGCAACTGTTTTTATTGGATCCTAAGAGAGTCAACACATCAGGACTTTTTTATAGAAATCTTTTTAAAGTGTGGGGTCTTTTCAAAGTGAGGAGAACGGAAGCGACAGACTCACTCTTTTGGCTTTTAGAAGAGCCTCTGGTTTATGGTGCTCATATGGACATTTTAGATGCATGTGGGACTTTAAATGATGTTTTTGGTAGGTCTAAGGTCTCAACATTAAGAATTTTAATAAATTTAACTGGGCCAGGTTTTAAAGATGTGGAAAATTTGTCTGTTTCCTTGGGCTTAAGATCAATACGAATTGTTACAAAAGTTCTTGAGAAGTTGCAGTCTAGTTTTTCTGAAAAAGAAAGGAGCATTCTTGAAGATTTTTGTTACTGAAAAACTTTTGCCTAACGATAGGTATCAATTTCCAATTTTGTTCTTATCTCCAAATGTAGAAGGTTTTTCTGGGGTTTTTTTGGAAACTGATCAAGTGTCTAATATGAATTTTTATGATGTTAAGGGGAAACAGCTATATAAAGCTTGTGTAAAAGCATTTAACAAAAAAGGTTTGCATGGAAGAATTGATACTCCTTGGCGCTCTTTTTTCGTGATTCAAGAGAATGTTAAACCGGAGTGGAGGGCACTCTATAAGCCACCATTAACAAAAAGATGTGGGGATTTGCAGTGGAGAATTATACATGGCATTATTGCTGTAAATTCTTTTGTTTCTCTTTTGAATCCCAATGTTAGTCAACAATGTTCGTTTTGTATCCAAAGAGAAACACTTTTTCATGCTTTTATGCAGTGTTCAAGACTTAGGCCTTTATTTGATGTTTTAAAAAATGTTTTTATTTGTTTTGATGAGGCTTTAACTGAACAAATATTTATTTTTGGTTTTAGATATACAAGAAGTCATCAGTTTAAATGTCAATTGCTTAATTTTATTATAGGGAAAGCGAAAATGGCTATATATGAGTAGAAAAGACTAATTGGATCAGAAGAGTGATCATAATGTCGTAATGTTTTTTTTGGCAATGATTAAATCAAGAATTCTAATTGATTTTTTGTTTTATAAGGCTACAGATTGTTTATTAGCTTTTGAAAATATTTGGTGCTACAGAGGAGTGTTATGCTCTGTGTTTGAAAATGAAATATTTTTTTCCTATTCATTTTTATAATCACAATGTAAGATCTCTTGGATTGCTCTGGTAATGGTTTTATGGTTTTAATTAAATGTTTTTTAAAAATCAAAAAATCTCTCTCTCTCTGTGTCTCTCTCTCTCTCTCTGTCTCTCTCTATCTCGCTCTCTCTCTGTCTCTCTCTCTGTCTCTCTCTCTCTCTCTCTCTGTCTCTGTCTCTCTCTCTCTCTCTCTCTGTTGCATGCTGGGAGTTGGTAAGAATGGTGGTGAGAGCTGCTGTGTGAGTGGTGAGAACTTTCGGGTTATTTTTTCTATTTACTTTTTTTCTTTTCTTTCTAGAAAATACATGGTTTAGAAAACAAATAGTAAATAAATTGGTAATTTTGTGGCAGGATGGCGTCTCTTGATGAGACGCCATCATTATCACTCCGCAATGGTTTCAGATGTGTTCCTGAAAATAACGCTACAGTGGAGGATGTGTTAATTTCAGTTGGCGATCAGATTGGTCATGAGAACATTGTATCTGCGTCACGAATGAATCAGGCCGTTGTTTTTTTTTTGAATGAACAAAATTTAGTCAATCGTTTGATAGTAAATGGTCTTACTATCAAAGATGCTTTTGTGCAACTCTCTCCAATGTATACATCGACAACGAAGGTAACAATATCAAACATCCCGCCTTTCGTATCCAATGACGTTTTGCAACGTGATTTAGCGCGTTTTGGAAAAGTTGTTAGTCCCTTTAAAACTGTTGCGCTTGGATGTAAACATCCGGCTCTGAAACACGTTGCGTCTTTTAGACGGTACGTTTACATGGTGCTGGAATCGCCCGAAAATACACTGGATATTAATTTTCGTGTGAAACACGAGGGAAGATTATATATGGTGTATGCAACTACTGGCAGCATAAGATGTTTCGAGTGTGGAGACATCGGACACAAACGTCTTATGTGTCCACATAAGAGAACAGGAGCAGAAAATGCGGCAGAATCAGAGGACGAGGGCGAAAACAATAGCGTTGATGCGGCCCGAGATGAGGTTGTTCCACTTGTTGAGGTGAGTGATGTTCATTCAGATGCTGTGTTACCGGCTGTTGACACTGGAAATGAGGATGTTGTAGCTTTTGTAGCCCCAGGGATTAGCATAACTGATCTAGTTTCTGATGTTAACAAAGAACGGTGGGACAGGAGCGCATACTTTTTTTAGATATACTTAGTGAGAGTCTTAGAAAGTGTTTTAGTGAAGGATGTGTTGTTATTGGTGGAGACTGGAATTGCACTATCAATTTTACAATAGATCGTAATACTGAGGAACCTCATATACAGTCCTCAAGTTCTTTGTCAAAACTCATTAAAGATTTCCAGCTCTTGGATATGTGGATAATTAAACACCCTAACGATAGACAGTATACATGGATTAGGGTTTTTAATAATCGAGTTAGTGCTGCCCGACTAGATCGATTCTATGTGTCAAAATCTATTAACAATAGAGTAATTGAGTGTTCCATTTGTCCTGTGGGTTTTTCTGATCATCATTTAATTATTATGACAATGAACATGTCAAATACAAGGACAAAGTCTGTTTATTGGCATTTTAATGTAAAATTGCTGCAGGATGCTGCATTTTGTGAAAATTTTGTTTTATTTTGGGATGATTGGAAGAAGGAAAAGAGTTCTTTTGAAAACTTGAAACAGTGGTGGGATGTAGGCAAGACTCAAATAAAACATTTCTGTCAGCAGTATACAGCCAACTGTAGTAGTAGAATAAAGAATGTGATTGAAACACTTGAAATGCAAATTAATTTAATGGAATTGCAGTTGGTTGATGCACACAATTCGATATTGTACAACGATTTGCAAACAAAAAAGAGAGAGCTTGGTCTAGTCTTAAATGAGAAAGTTAAAGGAGCCTTGATAAGGTCCCGTTTCATGTCTTTAGCAGAAATGGATGCCCCAACTTCTTTCTTCTTTAATCTGGAATATAAAGCGGCTCAAGAAAAACAAATGCTATGTCTTAAACTCCCTGATGGGAGGATAACGTCAAAGACTGTAGAAATGAGAACCCATGCTGTGGATTTCTATTCAAGCCTTTATGCTGCAGAAAACTGTGAAAATAGTGACTGTATGACACAGCTTCTTCAGGGTCTTCCTCAGCTGGACTCTGGCTCTAAAACGGTCTTGGAGGCTGGTATAACTTTTGAGGAAGTTACTGCTGCTGTGGGACAACTTAATTCAGGACGATCCCCTGGAATAGATGGGCTGCCAGCAGACTTTTATAAAAGTTTTTGGAACAGCATTGGACACGATTATTTTGATGTTTTATGTGAATCAATAAGAGAAGGTGTTTTACCAACTTCTTGTCAATATGCGGTCTTATCATTGTTACCCAAAAAGAGTGATTTAGCCCTTTTAAAGAACTGGCGTCCTGTTGCCCTTCTTACAACAGAATATAAAATATTCTCAAAATGTCTGGCAAATAGATTAAAACATTTTTTGGGTTTGATTGTAAAACAAGGATCAGTCATATTGCATTCCAAAACCGTCCATTATGGATAATTTGTTTTTAGTGCGAGACATTGTGGATATTTGTAATGATTTCAATGTGAATGTTGGGTTAATTTTATTGGATCAAGAAAAGGCTTTTGATCGTGTGGATCACAAATATCTTTTTAATGTATTGAAGGTTTTTGGTTTTGGCGAAACATTTTTAAATTTGATACAGTTGTTATATAATGGGGCATCATGTATGGTGAAGATAGGGGGCACATTGAGTGGGCCAATTCCTATTTTAAGGGGTATTAGGCAAGGCTGTCCATTGTCTGGTCAACTATACAGTTTAGCAATTGAGCCGCTGCTTTTTAGACTTCGAGAAAGACTATCAGGTTTTAATGCACCTGGTTTTTTTTTAGACTCAAGAATGCATCTCTCTGCCTATGCTGATGATATTACAGTTTTTGTAAATAATGCTGAAGATATTAACTGTCTATCTGAGGTACTCAATCTTTACGAGAAAGCTTCATCAGCTCAAATGAACTGGGCAAAAAGTTTTTGGGCTGGTAAAGGGGAGTTCGAGAGTCTCCCAAAGTTACCTGGAGACCTAAAGTGGGGCAGAGAGGGACTTAAATTATTGGGAATTTTTTTGGGGTCAAATGATTATCAAAAGAAAAATTGGGAGGGGCTAGTGGAGAAAGTGTGCACTAAATTGTCTAAATGGAAATGGTTGCTACCGCAGTTGTCCTATAGGGGAAGGGTTTTAGTGACCAATAATTTGGTTGCTTCTACTCTGTGGCATAAAATAACTGTGTTACAGCCACCTGTCTCGCTCTCTTTCTGTCTCTCTCTCTGTCTCTGTCTCTCTCTCTCTCTCTCTCTGTCTGAGCTGAGTGTAGCTGAGAGCTGGGCGTCTTTGAGCTGAGAGCACTTTTTTTGGCCATAGTACCAAAAACGTCTTTGTTTGTTTTTGCTTTTTCTTTCTTTTTCTTGTTAATTTTCTTTTGATTGTCTAATCTGTTTTATTTGTTGTTTTTCTGTGCGAAACTGTGTTTTTGGGCCGTGTGTGCTGGAAGCATGGCGGCCCCGGGTTTGCCGGCCTTAAGCTCCCTCACGCGGCGTCACGCTGTGAAAGTGGCGTCTGCGGTGAGTGTGGAGGATTGTTGTTTGGCCATTGGTGAAGTGGTGGGCCACGATTGTGTTTTATCAGCGTCCAGGATGAATAATGCTACTGTTATTTTTTTTAAATCGGTTGAGAAAGCGAATGAGCTGGTTGAACAGAGATCACTGTTGAGGGGCTTTTTACTCCGGTGCTTCCCTTATCAATGCCATCTAAAAAAGTGACGCTTTCAAATGTCCCTCCATTCATTAGTGATGAAATGCTAAAACAGTCTCTTTCCCGGTACGGTAAATTAGTTTCTCCAATTAAGAAGATTCCCATGAGATCAGTGTCTCCTTTATTAAAACATGTCGTCTCTTTCAGACGTTTCGTGTACATGATCATTAATGAGGACTCTGAGTTGGATCTGACTTTTAAGTTTCGTTTCGATGAGTTTGACTACACGATCTTTGCAACCACTAATAATTTCAAATGTTTCCGCTGTGGTAATGTTGGCCATTTAGTCCGTGATTGTCCAGAAACAAAGAACAACGCAAATGCTCCGCCCGCGGCGGACCGGCCTGTGCCGTGTGCGATTGCGGGCGATTGGCCTACGATGGTCCGGGGTGAACCGGAGGCGACTGCGGAGGATCGGCCTTCGGAAAACCGGTCAAGGCCTGAAGTAAGCGAGACCGAGCGATCAGCGGATTTCTCGCCGTTTTCCAAACCGACCGAGGGTGTTATCAGTACCGACAAGCGAAGCTTTGGGCTACGCGAAGGAGAAACCATAAGTGACGCGCTTTCTGTGATGTCTAATGTTTGTGAGGATGATGGCATTGATATGGAGGTAGAACAGACACTGTTTAAAGTACCTGTTAAACGGAGGAAAAATGAAGAAGTGTGTGATTCTAAAAGTGCAAAGAAGGCGGTTATTGCTGATGATGCTCATGAGGATAGAGACAGTGATAGTGAGTCTGACTCATCTTGTGTTTCTCTGTCACAGCTGGATTGTGCTGGTCGCGGTTATGACAAGGATGATATTAGACTTTTCCTTAAATCTACCAAAAATAAACGAGGTGTGTCTGTGAGTGAATATTTCCCTGATATGAAACAGTTTGTTGAGAAGTCAAAACTTTTAATGGCTGAGGGATGCTTTACGAATAAAGAAGTATATAGATTAAAGGAAATTGTGAATAAGATTAATGTTGATTTATGTATTGCTAGTGGTGAAAAGAGCTAAATTTTTAGTGGTGTCATGGGTTGGGTTTTTCTTTTATCTTTTCTTTTGCTGATGAGTGAAGTCTCGGTTGCATCTTTGAATGTGAATGGTGCACGGGACATCAGAAAAAGAGCTGCGCTGTATGAAGTGTTCACTCAAAGAGACTGGATGTCATTTTCTCCAGGAAACACACAGTGATGCAGATAATACTGTAGACTGGACTAAAGAATGGGAAGGTTTTTCTGTTTTAAGTCACAACACCTCCCGCAGTGGAGGTGTTGCAGTTTTATTCTCAAAGAATTTTGCCCCAATTTCATATGATGTTGATGAAGTGATAAAAGGCAGACTTTTAAAAGTTCGAGCTGTATTTGAAACTTCTGTTTTAGTTTTGATTTGTGCGTATGCTCCAACCTCAGCAATTCAGAGGATGCTGTTTTTAGATACACTTAATTCAACACTGCAAAAAGGTAATAGTGAGGAGTTTTTATTCTTGGGTGGGGATTTTAATTGTACAGAACAATCTTGTGACAGAAATCACCTGGAACCACATGAGCCCTCTCGTAAGAAAATGATTCAAGTTATTAAAACGCATGAGCTATGTGATGTATGGAGACAGATCAATGGCACTCAAAGACAGTACACTTGGGCTCATAGTCGGAAAAAGAATTTATCTTTAGCTAGGTTGGACAGGTTTTATGCTTTTAAGCATCAGTTTGGTATATTTAGTAAGTGTTTTATTGTCCCTGTTGGTGTCTCTGATCATAGTATGGTCTGCTGTTCATTTGTTTTAAATTCTTTTAAGCCGAGAAGTGCCTATTGGCATTTTAACACCTCCCTGTTAAATGATAAAGGTTTTAAGGATACTTTTAAGGTTTTCTGGGACTCTTTTAGAGCTTCAAAAGACTCTTTTAGTTCTTTGAGACAGTGGTGGGATTTTGGAAAAGTGCAAATTAAACAACTCTTCCAGCAGTACACTAGAAACATTAATGTACAGACGTTAAGATCCAAGCACACAATAGAGACATCTATAATAAAACTCCAAGAATTGGCTGGTTCAGATGGGAACAATAGTGTATCGGACACTCTTTCATTTATGAAAAAAAAATTAAGTGACCTATTAGGGGTTAAAGTGCAGGGCTCGCTGGTCCGGTCTCGCTTTATAAACATAGACCAAATGGACGCTCCAACAAAATTATTTTTTAATTTGGAAAAAAAGAACGGGCAGATAAAGTTTATTCACGCGTTGCGTGCTGAGTCTGGGGTTGTTTTTTTTCAACCCCATAGACATTCGAGAAAGAGCCGTCTGTTTTTATGAAAGCTTGTACAGCAGTGAAAGTATAGCAGAGTTGGACACCAATGATGTCTTTTTTCAGGACTTGCCACAGGTTTCTAAAGAAGCCAACCCAAAGCTATGCAGGGGCTTGAGCCTGGGTGAGTTATATGAGGCACTCAATGGCATGGAGTCAGGCAAGGCTCCTGGAATTGATGGTCTACCTGTAGACTTTTACAAGTCTTTCTGGACTGAGTTGGGGAGAGATCTGCTCTCGGTGCTCAATGAAAGCCTAGCTGAAGGGCTGCTGCCATTGAGCTGCCGTAGAGCGGTTTTAACTCTCCTCCCGAAAAAAGGTGACCTGACGGATATTAAGAACTGGCGCCCCGTGTCCCTTCTCTGGTCTGACTATAAGCTGCTCTCCAAAGTTTTAGCAATTAGATTGGCAAAAGTAGTAAATCAAGTTATCCACCCGGATCAGAGCTGCTGCTTACCTGACAGGTCAATTTTTGATAATATATCTCTAGTGCGAGATATTTTTGATGTCTCTAGATTATTAAATTTAGAATGTGCACTAGTCTCTCTGGATCAAGAAAAAGCTTTTGACAGAGTTGAACAAAAGTATCTTTGGAAATGTCTGGCAGCCTTTGGTTTTTGCCAAAAATTTATAAAACTGGTCATGGTTCTGTACAGTGAGGTTGAGAGTGTGCTGAAAGTGAACGGTGGCTTATGCAACCCTTTTAAGGTTGGCCGAGGGGTAAGACAAGGGTGCTCCCTCTCAGGCATGCTTTACTCTTTGGCCATTAAACCCTTACTGCAACAAATAAGATTAAAATTAGATGGGTTACAAATCCCTATGGTACACTCCAATGTTCATTTATCTGCTTATGCTGACGATGTTGTGGTGTTCATTAGTAATCAGAAAGTCGTTGATATGTTGCTTGAAATACTTACTGATTTTAATGTTTTATGATCTGCCAAAGTCAATTGGAATAAAAGTGAATCTGTGATGTGTGGAAATGGGACTGGAAAAAACATAAGACTTCCAGACGGAATTCCGTGGCTAAGAGGAGGTTTTAAATATCTAGGAGTGTTTCTGGGGGATTAACATACTGTACAGAAGAACTGGGATGGCATTGTTGACAAAGTGAAAGGGCGGCTAGCCAAGTGGAAATGGCTGGCCCCGAAGTTGTCCTATAAAGGGCGTACTTTAATTATCAATAATTTGATTGCTTCATCCTTGTGGCATAAACTGGCCTGTATAGATCCACCTTCAAAACTACTCGCAGAGATACAAGCAATCCTGGCGGATTTCTTCTGGGATAAACTACACTGGATTCCTCAAAGTGTTTTGTTTTTACCAAAAGAAGAAGGGGGGCAAGGACTGTTGAATTTGCAGAGCAGGACTGCAGCTTTTCGCCTGCAGTTCATTCAGAGGCTACTGGCAGGGGCTACTGAGCCTAATTGGAAGACTGTTGCTTGTTTTATTTTGCAAAGCTTGGGGGGACTACAGATGGACAGATCTCTCTTCCTTCTAGATTCTCTCAAGTTGGACATGTCCGGATTACTAGTGTTTTACCATAATCTTTTTAAAGTTTGGAGCCTTTTCAATATTCAGAGGACACAGTGTTTTAACTCTCTTTATTGGCTTTTAAAGGAACCAATTGTGAATGGAGCCCGTCTGGATTTTTCGGCCAGTGACTGCATTGTTCTAGGTGTCAGATAGTATGACTTCGACCGTAAAAGTGTAATGGAGAATGGAGACAACCACAAACAAACTGAGTGGTAAGTTAACTAAAGGTATTTATTCGTTGCTGGTTTTCATAAAGAATGGTCTAAACAAATAATAAAAATAACAAAATGAATGTTCAACAAACAAATATTAGTTCAACCATGAAAGAAAAAGAAAAACTGCGATGAGCAGCAAACCTCACTGACACTAATCAATGTCCTCCAAGTCGTGATTTGACTCTGCCAGTCTTGTAGCAGACCTAGCCTCTCGCATGGGTTTCCTATGCACCATACCATGCCTGTTTAAAACACCTAGGCTTCCCGCCAAATCTGAGATGGATTAAACCATTCTAGGGGATGAGTATCTCCCATCATACACCCTCTTGCTGTAACCAATGGTATGGTCCAACATAAGGTAGGTTCCAGTTAAGCACACTCTCCTGATGATGTAATTTAACAGTCACGGCATCACACACCCCCCTCCTCAAAATAGCCGCTCTCATGAGTGGCGTAACAAAAAATCTGCAATCACGTTCAATGTCCCAGCCCTATATTGGACTTCGAATTTAAAGGGTTGAAGAGAGAGGTACCATCTGGTGATTCTTGCATTGGTGTCTCTCATTCTATTGAGCCATTTGAGGGCTCTGTGGTCAGTCTCTAATACAAAGTCCTTACCAATCAGGTAATATTTCAAAGTGTCTAAAGCCCATTTAATTGCCAAAGCCTCCTTCTCAATAGTTGAATACTTGGTTTCATGAGGAAAAAGCTTCCTACTAATGTACCAAGCCCAAAATCAGGGTGTCGATCCTGTCCTTCACCCTGCAACAAGACAGCACCAAGCCCAAAATCAGATGCATCAGTTTGAACCACAAAAGGAAGATCAAAATTAGGGCTTTGTAACACAGGGTCTTTACACACACAATCCTTTAAATCTTGGAACTCCTGCTCACACTCAGATGTCCACTTGACCTTCACAGGGTTGTTTTTCTTCGTTAAACAGTCAGTGTTACAGATCTACTGGCAAAATTTGGGATAAATCTCCTATACCAGCCTGCTAATCCTAGAAAAGATCGAACACCTTTCTTTGTTGTTGGAGGCGCACATGACAAGATAGCTTGAACTTTATCCACTTGTGGTCTGATGTATCCTCCTCCGACTACGTAACCCAGATAAGAAACTTGTTGTTTAGCAATTTGGCACTTCCTTGCATTGACTACTAAACCCGAAGACTGAATTCTACCAAACACCTTTTCCAGGTGGATCAGATGATCTTCCCATGAAGTACTGAAGATGACTATATCGTCAATATAAGCTGCTGAAAAACTGTCCAATCCCCTTAGCACCTGATCAATGAGGCGCTGAAACGATGCCGCTGCTCCGTGTAAACCAAAGGGCATATATTTAAAATGGTACATTCCAGAAGGTACCCGGAAAGCAGTCAACTCTTTAGCTGAATCCGCTAATGGCACTTGCCAGTAGCCTTTACATAAGTCAAGAGTTGTTAGATACTTTGCCTTGCCCAGCCGTTCAATGAGCTCGTCCACTCTTGGCATAGGATAGGGATCAAAGGCTGAAATTGCATTAAGCTTAGAAAAGTCCACACAAAATCTAAGTGAGCCATCTTTCTTCGGTACCAGGAATACTGGTCTACACCACTCGCTTTTTGACGGTTCTATGATGTCCATTTCCAGCATCATTTCTACCTCTTCATTCAGAGCTGGGATCAAACGTGCCGGTACCCTGCAGTGTGTCTGTCTTATGGGTTCAAAAGCTCGTAGATGAATATTATGCTGAATGAGATCCGTTTTTCCAGGACTATCACAGAAAAGACCATCTGGAACTCGCCCACAGAAATCTCGTTGCTGTTCCACCGTTAGGTGCTCTATGGCTGGGAAGGGCAGTGAATTTGGGATACCAGGAAAGTATTGTTCCTTCAATTCCTCCTCTTCTTCTTCCACCTTTGTTGCCCACAGCTGCTATGACCCCTCTTGTTTCTTGTCGTGCCAGGGTCTTAGGAGGTTGATATGATACACTTGATACTTCTTTCGACGATCTGGCATAAACACTTCATAGTTAACCAAGCTCATTTTGCGTTTTACCTCATATGGTCCCTGCCATTTAGCTAACAAGCTACTGTGAGATGATGGGAGAAGTAATAGAACTTTCTGACCTAGAGTCAATGTCCTCTTCCTACTTGACTTGTCATACCACTGTTTTTGTTGTTGTTGAGCCTTTGTCATATTAACTTTTACCATTTCTGTTGTGAACTCCATCTTTTCTCTCATCTTGATCACATAAGACAGAATGTTTACCTGCTCGCTGGCATCGTCTGCTTCCCATGCTTCTTTCAAGATATCCAGGGGTCCACGCACTTGCCTCCCATAGAGTAACTCAATAGGTGAGAATCCGGTAGATGTTTGTGGGACTTCACGATAGGCAAACAATAAGTAAGGTAGCCATTGGTCCCAGTCTGTGCCTGATTCGCATACAAACTTCTGCAACATTGACTTCAAAGTTTGGTTCAATCTTTCAACTAAACCGTCAGTCTGGGGATGGTATGGTGTGGTCTGAATACGATGTATATGCAACATAGAGTAAATCTGCTTCATTTGTCTAGATGTAAAATTACTTCCTTGATCCGTAATTATTTCTCTAGGAAACCCCACTCTTGAAAAGAGCTGCACAAGAGCATTCACCACTTGTCTCGTTTTTATGTTTCTAAGAGGAAAAGCTTCCGGGTATCTGGTAGCATAGTCTGAAACAACCAAGATATATCGGTTTCCCGATTTGCTCCTATCCAGTGGACCTACAATATCCATGGCAATGCGTTCAAAAGGAATGTCAATAATCGGTAGATTCACTAAGGGTGCTCTATCTCCTCTTCTACCTGGACGTGCCAATTGACACTCTGAACAAGATTTACAGAAATCTATCACATCCGTATAGAGCCTGGGGCAATAAAACCTAGCAGCAATTTTCTCAAAGGTTTTATGCTGTCCCAAATGTCCTGCCCAAGGTATTGAATGACCTAGCTGTAAGATTTTCACTCTCATAGACTCAGGGACCACCAATCTCTCTCCTTCCTGGCCTTGCAGGTACAGTCTATCATCCTTAATCACAAAATGATCTTTCTGTGAAATTGATGATATGGTACCCTCTCTATTGGCTTTATCAAACAAAAGTTTGAGTGACTTATCCTGTTTCTGCAATTCGACAATATCATGAGGAATATCCTCCATTTCACTTACTTGAGGTTTGTGTAACTTCTCAATCATTTTAGTTCCTTCCAACCTTTCCTGACGCCTCTGACGTCTTGATTTTCTGGGTTTGGAACTTACATCAAATGGTAAATCTTCAAAAGACTGTTTACTGACCATATCCTGCTTAGCCTGGGCTCTCCGCTCTTGCGTCCGCTATATCTTTGTCATTTTGCAACAGATCTACCAGCACTGGAACATCCCCCCCAAAAATCACTGGATAGGGTGACTGCTCCAGAACCCCAACTGATAGATGGTAAGCCTGTCCTTCAATTTCAATTACCAAATCGGTCTTAGGATATTCCCTTTCGTCACCATGAATACAACGAACTCTCAATTTACCCTGTACACATATATTTGGCACATCCAAGCATTCCCTTCTTACTAAAGTCTGGCTTGAACCTGAATCAACCAATGCTTTAAAGACATTGTTTCCAATCTTCACCTGAATGACGGTATCCGTGTTCAACTCTGCCTCCTTTAGCGCCTTTAACGGTCTTGGTACATAACAAAGCCGAGCATTCGTGACCTGTTGTAAGGAACAATCTACTTTTCTATGTCCTAATTGACCACAACCATGACATATGATTACCGCCTTACTCTTATACTGGTTACTCGCTTCCTGATATCTATTAATATCAGTACTAGGGTTAACAGAAGAGCCGTGGGTATTTAAAACCGAATTACTCAAACCACCACTCAAATCATCCCCAGACTTACCGGATGATGGGGTTTTGAAAGTTCTCCAACGTTTTGGCTGGTAGAATGATCGCCTTGCAGCTATGAAAGTCTCTGCCACCTCTGCTGCCTGTTTTGAAGATGTAGTGTTATTCTGTTTCACCCATGTTCTGGTCTCTGGGTTCAGCAACTTAAGAAATTGCTCCAAAATGATCTGGTCACCAATCTCCTCTTTAGTTCGATGTTTGGGATTCATCCACTTATCATATAAGTCTTTTAGCCTCACTTGAAGTTCTTTTGGCGTTTCATCCCCCTGTAAAGTGTACGACCTGAAACGTTGTCTGTAAGTCTCAGTATTAATTTCAAACTTGTCCAGGATAACTTGCTTCACGGTGTCATATTCCAAGGAGTTATCTGGGTCCATAGGAACATAAGCTGCTCTCGCTTTCCCCGACAAGAGAGGCAGGAGATGTAAAACCCAGTCTTGTTTTGGCCATCTACACGCTTGTGCGATGTGTTCGAAAGTCGTTAAATAATGTTCTATATCCTCATCACTAGTCCAAGGCAACATTCTTGGCGTGGAAAAACTGGTCGGTGCCCCATCTTGTGCTCCTCTCAAATAATCCTGTGTATTTGCCGTTGTAAGCACATTATCCGTGCTCTGAACACTTGATTGCGTTATAGGAAGAGGACTCCCTGAAGTAGCTAATGGTTGCAAGGATGGACCTGGTACTCCGTCCGTTAACAGTCTTTGCTGTCTGTCGTGATGTACCTCAGCTTGAAGAAGTGAAAACTGGTGCTGTAATGTTCGCCACTTATGCTCCTGACGTTGACCCTCCATCTCTAGTCGCTCCTCTCTCTGTTGTTGCTTTTGTAGAAATGATTGTAGTATATCCTTCATAGAGCCTTGAAGCTCTTCAGACACATCCCCATCCATGTCTATGTGTATGGGTTGCTCTGCAGCAGATGCCCCAACCTTTGGTCTAACCACCGTTGTATCACTTTTCAATGAATCTTGCTTCTTAGCTGGCATTTTTAGTACAATAGTCCTTCAATGTCTTCAGCTTGCCTGCAGACGAAACCTTTCTTAATAACCTACTTTACTATCTCCATTTTTTATTGTCTCCATATTGCCTGGGACCACCGCTGCCACCATGTGTCAGATAGTATGACTTCGACCGTAAAAGTGTAATGGAGAATGGAGACAACCACAAACAAACTGAGAGGAAAGTTAACTAAAGGTATTTATTCGTTGCTGGTTTTCATAAAGAATGGTCTAAACAAATAATAAAAATAACAAAATGAATGTTCAACAAACAAATATTAGTTGAACCATGAAAGAAAAAGAAAAACTGCGATGAGCAGCAAACCTCACTGACACTAATCAATGTCCTCCAAGTCATGATTTGACTCTGCCAGTCTTGTAGCAGACCTAGCCTCTCGCATGGGTTTCCTCTGCACCTACCATGCCTGTTTAAAACACCTAGGCTTCCCGCCAAATCTGAGATGGATTAAACCATTCTAGGGGATGAGTATCTCCCATCATACACCCTCTTGCTGTAACCAATGGTATGGTCCAACATAAGGTAGGTTCCAGTTAAGCACACTCTCCTGATGACGTAATTTAACAGTCACGGCATCACACTAGGTTTAAATAGAATTCTCTGCAGTGCCGACTGCAGGATTACCAACCTGGGCCAATTGCTAAAAGTAGCGGGACCTACCTTCTCAAACACTGAACAGGTTTCCTCTCGGCTGAAAATCATCTCTACTCGTGTAACTGCTCAGCTGTTGGTGAAATGGCAAGCTAGGCTTACAGATGAGGAGAGACAATTGTTATGGGACTATTCTGCAGGGGCAAAAACCCCTGATAGTAAGGATCCTTTTCCAGCCTTTATGATGTCTCATAAGTTTGGTGATTGTGATGGTGTGTTTTTTTAATTTTCAAGTCTCTGTCTTTTAATTTTTTTTTGCCACTGGAAAGCTTTTGTATAAAATGTGTGTCCTGGTTTTTAACAAAAAGGTTTTAGAAAAAAAGGTTGATACACCATGGCGTTCTTTTTTTAATTTGGATGAAGATGTTAAACCACAATGGAGGGTCTTGTATAAGCCACCGTTAGCCAAAAGGGTTGGGGACATACAGTGGAGAGTTCTCCATGGAGCTATTGCTGTTAATGCTTTTATTTCTATCTTAAACCCTGAGATCAGTGCTGATTGTCCTTTCTGTTTTAAAAGAGAGACGGTCTTTCATGCTTTTGCTCAATGTTCGAGATTGGATTTACTTTTTAATATTTTAAGAAGTCTTTTTATTTGTTTTAATGATTTGTTTTCCGTTGAAACTTTTATTTTGGGGGTTAAATACACAAGGAATAGACGTTTTGATTGTCAGTTACTAAATTTTATTGTTGGTCAGGCAAAACTTGCTGTATATACTAGTAGGAAAAGCCGAATCGAGAAAAAGCATGGTCAAGATGTCTCAGTGGTGTTTAAAGCCTTAATTAAATCCAGAGTTTTGATTGATTTTAATTTTTATAAATCTATGAACGATCTTCCCATGTTTGAACTTAAATGGTCTAACAAAGGTGCATTGTGCTCTGTGTTTGAAGGAGAATTGTTTTTCAGCCATTTACTCAAATTTTTTGGAGTATATATATGTTTGTGTGTATAAGTACACGTGGGTATGTGTATGGATATTTTACACATGTAGGTAAACAAGGTGTGGAGTCTTTTTAAACGTTTGGAAATTTGTAATAAAGAGATTTTAATTTCAATTCTGTCTCTGTCTCTCTCTCTTTCTCTCTCTCTCCGTCTCTCTCTGTCTCTCTCTCTCTCTCTCTCTCTCTCTCTCTCTCTCTCTCTCTCGTTTCCGGTGTGAGTGTGAGCGTGAGCGTGAATGTTTGGAGCGTCGTGAGTGTGGAGCGTGTTTTTCTGAGTGAGTTTTTCTTTTTTTTCTCTCTCTCTTTTTTTTTCTCTCCCTTTCTGTTTTCACCTTTTATTTTTTGTTTGTATTGTTTAGTTCGTTTTTTGGGGTTGCGTGGGGTTTTCCCCTCGCATGGCCATGGCGGACTCACGAGTTGGTGTTCTAAAGAATCTCACGCGACGTCACGGTGTTAAAGTGGCAGCCGCGGTGAGTGTTGAAGATAGTTGTTTGGCAATGGGTGAAGTTGTTGGCCACGACAGTATTGTGTCGGCATCTAAAATGAATAGTGCTGTTGTGGTTTTTTTGAAGTCAGTTGAAAAAGCAAACGAATTAGTGGAAAAGGGAATTGTCGTAAATAATCTCTTTACACCTGTTCTTCCGCTTTCAACACCCTAAAAAAAGTCACTTTGTCTAATATCCCACCTTTTGTTTCTGATGATACACTGGTTAAGATTCTTTCCCGCTATGGAAAGCTGGTTTCACCTATCAAGAAAATCCTCATTGGTACTGCTTCACCACTGTTAAAGCATGTAGTTTCTTTTAGAAGATTTGCCTACATGATTTTGAAAGATAGTGAAGAACTTGACTTGACTTTTAACATTAAGGTTGACAACTTTGATTATGTTTTCTATGCCACAACGGATAAGATGAAGTGCTTTAATTGTGGTGGGGTAGGCCATCTGATTCGGAATTGCCCTAAAAGAAATAAAGAGGATAATGCATCAACTGATGGGCAAAACATGGAGGTTAGTCTAAACAGTGATGATGAGGAAAGGGTTGTAGCAAGGACTTCTAATGCTCCCATTTTGAGTGTAAAAAAGGTGACTGTTGTAGAGAATAATGGTAGTGTTTCTGAAGCTCAGGATGTAGTTTCTGATATCACTGAACCAGTAGTGTCTTTGCAGGAAGATGAGGTGAATGCTACTGCTATAGTGAGTGAAGGAGTCAGTGTATCATTACTGAATCAGTTTTGACAAAGGATAAAAAGGACAATGTGAAGTGTCAATTGTTCGAACTGTGTGACGATGTTGATCTAGAATCAGATACAACTGCGTTTAAAATTCCAGGTAAAAGGAAAGGTTCAAGTGAAGTTCAAAGTGTAAAACAGAAAAAAACAAATATTGTTGACGATGATGATGATGACAAGGAAGGGATGGAAAGTGGGAATGAATCTTCGGATTCAAATTTCAGTTTTTCTCAAAGAGCTTCATCCAGTCGTGATTATGAGGTAGAAGACATTAAAATATTCCTCAAAGCAACGAAAAATAAAAGAGGAGTACGTGTCTGTGAATACTTTCCAGACATCAAACAATTTGAAAAAGCTTGTTCACAAATAAAGAAATTTATCGGTTAAAGAAAATTGTAAGAATTTTAAACCCTGATCTTGTAAATGATAATAGCTAAAAAGACAAACTTGACGCATGGGTTTCTAGTTTTGTTTTTATCAGCTTTTGTTTGTTTTTTATTTTCTTCTTTTCTTTTAAACATGAATGAAATTAATATTGCTTCCTTGAATATTAATGGAGCAAGAGATTTTAAGAAAAGAATGGGAATTTATGATTTTGTGAAACAAAATAAGTTAGATGTGGTGATGCTGCAAGAAACTCATAGTGATCTAAAAAATGCTTCTGATTGGGTTAGAGAGTGGGGTGGGCTTTCGTTTTTGAGTCATAATACTTCACTTAGTGGTGGAGTAGCCATTCTTTTTGCGAAAAGTTTTAACCCACATTCTTTTCAAGTAGAAGAAATAGTAAAAGGTAGACTTTTAAAAATAAGAGCAAACTATGACAAGAATGTTATTATTTTTATTTGTGTGTACTGTCCTGTCTCTGCAATAGAGAGAATGGTATTTTTAAATATATTGTGTTCTGTGTTACAAAAATGTAATCAAGAAGAGTTTTTGTTTTTGGGCGGATATTTTAACTGCACTGAATCTAATCTAGATAGGAATCATTTAGAACCTCATATGCCTTCTAGAAATCGATTGATTCAATTTGTTAAGATGCATGAATTGTGTGATGTTTGGAGACGACAAAAGGGCATGCAAAAACAGTATATTTGGACTCATGCGCGTGATAGAATCATTTCTATGGCAAGATTAGACAGATTTTACATTTTCAAACACCATTATAATGTTAGAAGGAACTGTCACATTGTACCTGTTAGTTTTTCTGACCATTGTATGGTCAAATGTTCAGTTTTTATAAATCTTTTAAAACCCCAAAGTGCTTATTGGCAATTTAACACTTCTTTATTAAGTGACAAACATTTTAAAGAATGTTTTAATTTTTTTTGGGAGGATTTTAAAACTCCCTGTGATGGGTTGGCACTCCATCCAGGGTGTATCCTGCCTTGATGCCCAATGACTCCTGAGATAGGCACAGGCTCCCCGTGACCCGAGGAAGTTCGGATAAGCGGTAGAAAATGGAATGGATTTTAAAACTAAGAAAGGTTTTTATAACTCTATACAACAATGGTGGGATGTAGGAAAAACCCAAATTAAACAGCTTTGTTTACAGTTTACTCGAAACATCACTACAGAGACTACTTTTAGGATGAGTGTCTTGGAGGCTGATATTTTAAAACTTCAAGAATTGGCAGAGTCTACTGGTACAAGAGGTTTCTTACACTTACTTTTAGATAAAAGAACAAAATTGGCTGATCTACTTGGCTCTAGGACACAGGGGGCCTTGGTCAGGTCGAAGTTTCATAATGTGAATCAAATGGATGCCTCAACTAAATTATTTTTTAATTTAGAAAAGAAGAATGGTCAAAGTAGAACCATTCATGCTTTATGATCTGAATTTGGAACTCTTTTGACAGATCCTTCGGATATTCGCCAGAGGGCAGTTGGGTTTTATGAGAATTTATATAAAAGTGAAGTTGCTGTAGAGCCAGAATATGAGGGTGAGTTCTTCTTTGAGAACTTACCTCAGGTGCCTGAAAGCATCAACACTGGAATTTCTGGCCCTCTGAGTATGAGTGAACTACAGAAGGCACTTCAAGGGATGGTGTCTGGAAAGACACCAGGTATCAACGGTATACCAGTGGACTTTTACAAGTCTTTTTGGTCGACAATAGGAGAAGATCTCCTAGAAGTGTTGAACACCAGTCTGGCAAGGGGTAAACTGCCTCAAAGTTGCCGAAGAGCTGTGTTGACCCTCCTACCGAAAAAAGGAGATCTTGGAGATATAAAGTGTTGGCGTCCGGTTTCCTTGCTCTGCAGCGACTATAAGCTTTTATCGAAGATCTTAGCTAATAGACTGGCTAATGTAATGGATATTGTTTTTCATCCTGATCAAACCTACTGTGTCCCAAGTAGATCGATATTTGACAATATCTCTTTTATTCGTGATTTTTTTGAAGTTTCCAAGATGCTAAACTTAAATTGTGGTTTTATTTCGTTAGATCAAGAGAAGGCTTTTGATCGGGTAGAACACTGTTTTTTATGGAAGGTTCTAAATGCTTTTGGTTTTAGTGATAGTTTTATTAACTACATCAAAGTTCTTTATAATGATGTTGAGAGTATTTTAAAGGTAAATGGTGGTTTATGTACTCCTTTTACAGTTTTTAGAGGCATAAGGCAGGGCTGTGCATTATCTGGTATGTTATATTCTTTAGCAATTGAGCCTTTGCTAAATCAGATAAGGTGTAAGCTTAAAGGTGTTTCTTTACCAGAATGTAGGAATAGATTCACACTGTCGGCCTATGCAGATGACGTGACTGTATGTATCAATGGACAAAGTGATATTAAGGCTTTATTAAATTTGTTGAAAACTTTAAAAAAAATATAAACTGGCCAATATAAACTGGAAAAAAGTGAAGCTTTTTTAATAGGTGATTGGAAATATGATAAACCAAAACTTCCTATGGGCCTAGAGTGGGGAAAAGTTGGTTTTAAATATTAAGGAGTTTTTATTGGAGATGAAGCAGTTACACAAAAGAACTGGGAGGGTATAATTGATAAAGTTAAAGGTCGACTTGAGAAATGGAAATGGTTGCTTCCAAAAATGTCTTTTAGAGGGCGAGTTCTAATTGCTAATTTAGTGGCTTCTTCGCTGTGGCACAAGTTTGCTTGTTTAGATCCCCCGTTAACTTTGTTAACAAAACTACAAGCACTGCTTGTGGACTTTTTCTGGGATAAGCTGCATTGGGTCCCGCAAAGTGTTTTATTTCTGTCCAAAGAAGAAGGTGGTCAGGGACTGATACATCTACAAAGTAGAATAGCTGCATTCAGATTACATTTTGTTCAAAGACTTTTAACTGTTTCAGATGTTTTTAACTGGAATGCTGTAGCAAGATTGATTTTGAACAGGTTGGGTAATTTTAATTTAGGCAGGACAATTTTTTTGATGGAGCCACTGAAATTAAGTTTTCCTATGTTACCTACTTTTTATAGGAATGTTTTTAAAGTGTGGAATCTTTTTACTTTCCAAAAAGAGGAAGACTCAACATCTCTTTACTGGCTACTAGAAGAACCTTTAATCCACGGGAAGCGTTTGGACTTAACAAACCATTTTTTCCTTCCCGGACTAAACAAAGCACTTATTGACAATAAGATAGTAACTCTTGGCCGTTTGCTGGAAGTAGCTGGACTTGATTTTAAAAACAAGGAAGCAACATCTCGATGTCTTGGAATCAATTCTACTCGCGTTATAGCACAACTTCTTCAGAGATGGGAATGTGCTATAAGTGATGAAGAGAGACTTTTGCTATTGGACTATAAAAACAAACTGTGTAATCCAGACCCGGAAGAGGTTTTTCCAGGTTTGTTGTTTTCTCTTAAATTGGATGGGTGTGCTGGTTTTTACCTTGAACAAGTTGATTCTTTGAGTGTTGATTTTGTTTCATGTGACAGAAAACTTTTGTATAAGTACTGTGTAATTGTTTTTAACAAGAAAAAGTTGAATAATAGGATAGACACACCTTGGCGTGTTTTTTTTAAGTTGACTGAAGACGAAAAACCAGAATGGAGAATTTTTTACAAACCACCATTGACCAAAAAAACAGGAGACCTACAATGGAGAATTGTTCATGGTGTTATTGCAGTTAATGCTTTTACTTCTGTTTTAAATCCCGAAAGCACTGATAAGTGTCCTTTTTGTGATGACAGAGAAACTATTTTTCACGCTTTTTTAAACTGTTGTAGACTGGAACCACTGTTTTCTGTTTTAAAAGATGTTTTTAAAAAATGTAATGAGGTATTCTCACAAGAGTTTTTCATTTTAGGATGTAAATATGTCCTAAAAAAAAAGTTTGTATGTCAACTGCTTAATTTTGTGGTGGGACAAGCAAAAATGGCCATCTATTTGAGCAGGAGAAAAAAAATTGAGCAAGATGTAATACAAAACAATGTTGTATTGTTTTTTAATCTGGTGCAATCTAGAATCTTAATTGATTTTTATTATTATAAAAGCATTGATGATCTGCTTTCTTTTGAAAATATTTGGAGTGTTAAATATGTGTTATTTTTGAAGATGAACTAATTTTCACACTTTATTGATTTATTTCTATTTTTTGTTTTTTTGTTTTGTTTTTTGGACGCTATATCATTGTAACAAGATGATTTTTTGTAAATAAAAGCTTTGTGATTCTCTCTCTCTCTCTCTCTCTGTCTCTGTCTCTGTCTCTGTCTCTGTCTCTGTCTCTCTCTCTCTCTCTCTCTCTCTCTCTCTGTCTCTGTCTCTGTCTCTGTCTCTCTCTGTCTCTGTCTCTGTCTCTGTCTCTGTCTCTGTCTCTGTCTCTGTCTCTGTCTCTCTCTCTCTGTCTCTGTCTCTGTCTCTGTCTCTGTCTCTGTCTCTCTCTCTCTCTCTCTGTCTCTCTCTCTCTGTCTGTCTCTGTCTCTGTCTCTCTCTCTCTCTCTCTCTCTCTCTCTCTCTCTCTCTCTCTCTGTATCTCTCTCTCTCAAGATTCAAAGGAGCTTTATTGGCATGATAAAAGAAAATTTGCATTGCAAAAGCACAAGATTAAATATAAACATGCAGAAATACAGATTAAGATCAAAAATAAGATAGAATAAAATTAAAAGTCTATAAGTAAAAATCTATATATATACACATCTCAATATAAACAGAAAAAGAGTTTTAATTAAAGTTCTCAATGAGGGTGATAGTGTCAGTTTGTGTGTGTTGTCCTGTCAGTGTTGTGTTGTGTTGTGCTGGTTGTTCTTTGGTCGTGGCAGGACTTGACATATCTTGCAGCAGGTTTGAGCTTCTTGACTTTTCTCCCAGTATGTATGAGATCTTGTCCTTTTGTTGAAACTGGTCAAAGTCTTTGTGTAAGTTTGTAAACTGGGGGAAGAATGTTTCTCTGATGTGTGTGTAGTTGGGACAGGAGAGGAGAAAGTGCAGCTCTGTTTCCACTTGATTGTGTGTGCAGTGTGGACACAGTCGCTCTTCTCTCGGTGTCCATGTGTGTCTGTGTCTGCCCGTCTCTACAGTGAGCTGGTGATCACTGAGTCTGTACATGCTCAACACTTTTCTTAGTTTAGGGTCTGATACGCTTGTGAGCTATTCTGACACTTTATATTCTCTCTTTAGTGACAGATAGCATTCCACTTTACTTTGCTGAGCTGTTGCTTCTGTCCAGTGTTTGAGATATTTCTCTTTTTGTCTTTTCATCATTTGGTTTAGTCTGGCTGGGGTTTGGGGTTGACTTGGGCATGTTTGGGGTTGTAGAGTTTGTCAGAAAGTGTGCAGGGTGTCCAGATGTTGCTGTAGACCCTCTTTTGTGGGTGACAGCAGCACCAGATCGTCTGCAAACAGGAGACATTTCACTTCGGTGTCTTGTAAGGTCGGGCCGGGTGCTGGTGACTGTTCTAGAGCTCCAGCTAATTCATTCATGTAAATGTTAAATAGTGTAGGACTTAGACTACAGCCCTGTCTCACTCCACGACTCTGGGAGAGAAAGTCTGTGTGCTTGTTGCCAATTTTAACTGAAAATGTGTTATTGGTGTACATTGATTTGATGATGTCGTAGGTTTTTCCTCCGCATTGAATCAACTGAAGAAAAAGTCCCTCATGCCAGATTGAGTCAAAAGCTTTTTTGAAGTCAACAAAGCATGAGTAGAGCTTTCTTTTCTTTTGGTTTGTTTCTTTGTCAATTAAGGTACGAAGAGTGTATATATGATCGGATGTGCGGTATTTGGGTTGAAAAACCAATTTGGCATTTTCTCAGGATGTTTTGGTTGTTTAGAAATTTGAGAAGTCTGCTGTTAAGAATGTTACAGAGGAGTTTACCTAGGTTGCTGTTTACACATATTCTGAGGTAATTATAAGGGTGGGATTTGTCTCCACTTTTATGGATTGGAGTTATGAGACCTTGGTTCCAGATTGTGGGAAATATACCTGTATTTAGGAAGATTAAGTCTCTCTCTTTCTCTGTTCTCTGTCTCTGTCTCTCTCTTTCTCTCTCTCTCTCTCTCTCTCTCTCCCGCCAAAAAAGTAACTTCATCAAATGTGCCACCTTTTGTGAGTGATGAGATTCTATCACAAGCTTTGTAACCTTATGGAAAACTGGCGTCACCAATAAAAAAGATGCCAATCAGTAGCAAATAACCTTTATTGAAACATATAGTTTCCTTTAGGCGTTTTGTCTATATGGTTATTCCAGATGACATGGATTTAGATTTGACACTTAATTTCCGGATTGATGATTTCAGCTACACGATTTTTATCACCACTGGGAAGGAAAAAATTGTGTAAATAATGATGTGGTGCAGCTTTTGCAGCTTTTGCCAGAGGGGAACTGGAATCCCCTCGTTGGGCCTGGGTTCCCCTTAGGTTTTTTTTCTCGATGGGAGTTTTGGGTTTCTCACCACCATTTGCATATTGTTTTGCACTATCTGCCTGGCCGGGGGGGCTGCTTTAGAATTCATACTTGTATTCAATGTGTCTCATGTACAGCTGCTTTGTAACAATGAAAATTGTAAAAAGCGCTATATAAATAAAGTTGAGTTGAGTTGCAGGATGAAGTGGTAGCACGGGAAACAGTTTCGACTGTGATAGAGGCAAATGACAGAGATTGAGTCTGTTCCGGTCTCATCTCGAACGGGGCAAATTGATCCAGTTCTTAAGGAAATCGGAAATGATTCTAGTGATTCATTGAGTATGGTTTCTTTCTCAGATAAACAAAAAGACACGACAAATGATGAAATATCTAAAGTGTCTGTAAATGAAACTGGTGAGGAGGCACAGTTAGAAATGGGCCAAGAGGAGCAGTCTTTCAAAGTTCTGTTTAAGAGAAAAATGCAAAACAAACCGTTGGATGCAAAAGTAAGTAAAATCGATGAGTCACAACATTATGAAATGCAAGAAACAGAGAGTGACAGTGACTCTTCAGAATGTAGTTTGGGTCTCTCACAAAGTCAATCCCTAGCACGTAGTTATGAACTTGAAGACTTTAGACTTTTTCTTAAGACATCAAAAACAAGAGAGTATTGAAGGTGCAAGATTATTTTCCTGATCTGAGGAAATTTGTTGATAAAGCAAAAATTTTGATGGCAAGGGATTGCTTTGTCAACAAAGAAGTTTATAGATTAAGAAAGATTGTGGGAAAGGTCAATAGTGACTTAAAAAATGATCCTGTATGATATGGAAACAAGCTATTGTCATAGGAAGTGTATTTTCTTTCTTTTATTATTTATAATGAATGAAGTACATTTTGCTACTATGAATATTAATGGCGCAAGGAATTAAAAAAAAAAGAGCTCAAATATTTGAGGAAATAGATCAGAAAAATATAGATATTGCTTTTTTGCAAGAGACACATAGTAGTTTGGATAATGTTGTTGATTGGATGAAAGAATTCAACGGGTTGTCTGTTTTAAGTCATAATTCTACTTTGAGTGGCGGAGTTGCCATTTTGTTTGAACTTGATATAAACAGAAATCATGTTGAACCTCATATGGCTTCACGTAAATGTCTAAATCACTTAATTGAAAAATATGACTTATCTGATGTTTGGAGATTTATGAATGGAAATGAGAGACAGTACACATGGGCTCATAGAAATGATAATCATTTTTCTTTAGCCAGATTAGATAGGTTCTATGTTTTTAAGCACAATTTGAATATGTTTAGTAAATGTGATGTTATACCTTTACCATTTACTGATCATAATATGGTGAAATGTTCATTTATTTTAAATTCAGTGAAACCTAAAAGTGCTTATTGGCATTTCAATACACATCTGCTTAATGATAAGTCTTTTTAGGGAGTCCTTTAAGTTCTTTTGGAAAGGTTTCAAGGAGAAAAAGTCTTATTTTAAATCCATACAGCAATGATGGGATTATGGAAAGGTAAAAATAAAACAATTTACACAGCAATACACTCTAAATGTCACAAAAGAATTATCTCTGTCATTAAAAGAATTAGAAAAACAAATAATGGAGTTGCAGAAATTGACGGAGACTTCAGGTGATATCAGTTTTTTGGAAGACTTATTAAGAAAAAAAGCTGAACTTAAAGACCTGCTAGATCATAAAGCACAGGGGGCTTTAGTACGGGCAAAATTTTTGATGTTGATCAGATGGATACACCTTCTAAACATTTCTTTGGTCATGAAAGCTCTCTTCTTTGCCCCAATCCTCCCCCGCCCACTTCATCATTGACTGCGGAAGACTTTGCTGTATTTTTCACTGACAAAACATCATCCATCAGCAAACAATTCTCTGTACCTCAGACCTTGGGAAACACCTCCCACACTTCAACCATCGAACTCTCCTCTTTCACCCCACTTAAGGACACTGAAGTCACCAGGCTTCTCTCCAGCCACCCCACCACCTGTCCCCTTGACCCTATCCCCTCCGATCTCCTTCAGGACATAGCCAGCTCGCTCACACCTGCACTCACACACATCATCAACACCTCCCTGCTCACCGGCACTTTTCCATCCACTTTCAAACAGGCCCAGGTCACGCCCCTACTGAAGAAACCAACATTGGACCCTTCTACTCCCGACAGTTACAGACCTGTCTCTCTCCTCCCATTTATAGCAAAAACACTTGAAAGGGCAGTTTTTAACCAGGTGTCTTCCTACCTGTTCCAGAATAAACTACTGGATGACAAGCAGTCTGGCTTCAAAACAAACCACTCCACTGAGACTGCATTGCTATCGGTCACAGAAGCACTGCGGCTAGCCAAGGCGGAATCTAAATCCTCTGTCCTGATTCTGCTAGACCTATCTGCAGCGTTTGACACTGTCAATCACCAGATACTGCTAGCAACCCTGTCATCACTAGGAATCACAGGCTCTACCCTCTGCTGGTTCAAATCCTACCTCTCCGACAGATCCTTCAGGGTGTCATGGAGGGGCTCGCTGTCCACGGCTCACCACATGATCACTGGGGTCCCTCAGGGGTCGGTGCTTGGACCGCTGCTTTTTTCCATCTACACAACATCACTGGGACCCATCATACAGGCACATGGCTTCTCATATCACTGTTATGCCGACGACACCCAGATCTACATCTCGTTTCACCCAGACGATACCACTGTAGCAGCTCGCATTATACCTGCCTCAAGGACATCTCAGCTTGGATGAAAGAGCATCACCTCCAGCTGAACCCTGCCAAGACCGAACTACTCGTGTTTCCGGCACACCCTACGCTCCAACACGATTTCAACATCCATCTTGGCAATACCACAATCACCCATTCCAAAACAGCCAGGAACTTCGGAGTCATATTTGATAAACAGCTGTCCTTCAATGATCACATTGCAAAGACAACACGGTCATGCCGATATGCCTTATTCAACATTAGAAAGATCAGACCATATCTCACGGAGCATGCGGCACAACTCCTTGTCCAGGCCCTGGTAATCTCAAGGTTGGACTACTGCAATGCTCTCCTTGCTGGTCTTCCTGCAAAGGCTATCAAACCACTTCAGCTGGTTCAGAACGCAGCAGCACGCCTCGTCTTCCAACAGCCCAAAAGGGCTCACGTGACTCCCCTTTTCATCTCTCTTCACTGGCTACCGGTTGCAGCCCGTATCAGATTCAAGTCACTAATGCTTGCCTACAGGACTATCACTGGATCTGCACCGGCCTACTTCCACTCTCTCCTGCACTCATACACCCCATCAAGATCCCTGCGTTCAGCAAACCAGCGGCGGCTTGTATTGCCTTCCCAAAAGGGCAGTAAATCGCTCTCCCGCTCTTTCTCATTCACAACTCCTTTCTGGTGGAACATTCTTCCTATCTCTGTCCGTTCAACCACATCTCTCACAACGTTTAAAAAACTACTTAAAACCCATCTCTTCTGTGAATACTTGACAAACAAATGAGAAAAAAAATACACTAACCCTTTCTCTCAACAGTTAGTGGTCTAGCTTTTGTTGAAACCAGTAACTTTGTATTGGCACCTAATGTATTATGGCTCCTGTATGAACTTTCGCTTATTGCTCCTAAACTCTTTGTAAGTCGCTTTGGATAAAAGCGTCTGCTAAATGTCTAAATGTAAATGTAAATGTAAATGAAAGGAAAAATGGACAAATACGTATACTTCATGCTTTACGTTCTGAGGATGGAACTTTGCTTTCAAATCCTAAGGAGATTCGTAAAGTGGCAAGTCAGTTTTATCAGTACCTGTATAGAAGTGAGCTAGAGCTAGTAGATGGGGGAAAAATGGTTTCCTACAAGATCTACCAAAAATCTCAGAGGAGTCTAACAAAGAACTAGAAAGGGCCCTAACCCTAGGAGAACTTCATAATGCGCTTCAGAGTATGAAGTCTGGAAAAACTCCGGGTATGGATGGGATTCCGGTTGATTTTTATAAATCATTTTGGGATGAGATAGGAGTTGACCTGCTGGAGGTGTTCAATGACAGCATACGTAAGGGTGAGTTGCCTTTGAGCTGCCAAAGAGCAGTAGTTACCCTTCTCCCAAAAAAAGGAGATCTTACTGAGATCAAAAATTGAAGGCCGATCACACTTTTATGCTGTGACAGTAAAGTATTTTCGAAAACATTGGCAATTAGATTGGCTAAGGTAATGGGACAGGTGATCCATCCAGATCAATCTTATTGTATGCCTGGCAGATCGATATTTGATAACATCTCCTTAATTAGAGATGTTATACAGGCTTCCAGAGTACTTGATGTTAAATGCGGTTTGTTGTCATTGGATCAAGAGAAAGCATTTGATCGGATGGAGCACTCCTATTTGTGGAATACTTTGGAAGCTTTTGGATTCCCAAAACATTTTCTATGTATGGTAAAAATTCTTTATAGTGACATTGAGAGTTTGATTAAAATTAATGGTGGTTTATGCGCTCCATTCAAGGTTAAAAGGGGAATTAGAAAGGGCTGTGCATTATCAGGAATGTTGTATTCACTTGCTATCGAACCTCTACTCCAAAAGATTAGAAAACTTCTGGAGGTTTTAAGAGCACCATTTTGTGATTTAAATTTTTGTTTATCAGCATATGCCGATGACGTTGTAATAATAATAAACAAACAAGATGATGTAAATGTTGTAGCAAAGCTAATAGAGGAATTTGGAAAATGGTCCTCAGCAACGGTCAATTGGAAAAAAAGTAATGCTTTGCTAATAGGAGATTGGAATGATGTAAAACCAACTCTGCCTGAAGGTTTAGTTTGGAGTAGAGGGGGTATAAAATATCTTAGTGTTTTTGGGGGATGACAGTGTTGTACAAAAAAATTGGTATGGAATGTTACAAAAAGTAAGAGGTCGTTTAGACAAATGGAGATGGCTTTTACCAAATTCGTTTTATAGGGTTACGGTTAGAACACTTATTATCAATAATCTGGTTGCTTCACTTTTATGGCACAAACTGGCATGTACTGACCCTCCTGCAAGGATGTTGGCTGAAATTCAAGCAGTCTTTGTAAATTTCTTTTGGGACAAACTTCACTGGATACCACAGAGTATTATGTATCTACCAAAGGAAGAAGGTGGCCAAGGTTTAATTCATCTGCAAAGTAGAATTGCAACATTCCGCTTGAATTTTTTACAAAGACTCTTAGATGGACCAATGAATGTTAGCTGGAAAGCTATCAGCTGTGCTCTATTACAAACTGTTGGAGGGTTTGAATTGGACAGATCTCTTTTTTTGATGGACCCCAAAAGTTTGAATCTCCTTTGAAGTCTCCTTTTTATAAAAATCTTTTTAAAGTATGGGATTTGTTTCATATTCAGAAAACTGAGAATTTTTTCTCTAGTTACTGGCTGTTGAAGTAACCTTTGATTTGTCAGGCAAGACTGGACATTGCATCTATGTTTTTAGTCCTACAAACAGCAGGAGTTTTTGTTTTAAGCCATCTATTCGTACAATTAATCGCTATTTAGCTAGGTTAATGGAAGCACTTACAAGTGAAGAAAAATTGATTCTAGAAGATTTTTTCTCTGGGAATAATATCCCTGATAGTGAGGATGGTTTTCCTTGTTTGATAATTCAACCAGAACTTGAGGAATGTGAAGGGTTGTTTCTAAAACAAGGACGATCCCTTTCTGTTGATTTCTTCGCTTGTACAGGAAAAGTTTTGTATAAAATGTGTGTTCTTGTTTTTAATAAGAAAATGCTTGATAAGAAGACGGATACCCCATGGCGTTCAGTTTTTATATGCGAAACCTGAATGGAGAGTGTTATATAAACCACCATTATCAAAAAGAACAGGGGACCTGCAGTGGAGAATTCTACATGGAGCCATTGCAGTTCATGTTTATATTTCTGTTTTAAATCCTAATAATAGTTCTGATTGCCCGTTTTGCTCTCAAAGAGATAAAGTTTTTCATGCGTTTATGGACTGCTCTAGACTTTGTGCTTTATTTGTGTTGATCCAAGAATTGTGTGTCAAACTTAAGGAGGAATCTGATCTCAAGACGTTTATTCTTGGTTTTAAATATCTGAAGGAAAAACGTATTAAATTTCAATTACTGAATTTCATTCTTGGTCAAGCTAAATTGGAAAGGTTACCGGTCAGGGCTGTACCCATCTTTCTCCGAGAAAGCTCTGGGACCCCCCGACCACCACACTGGAAGGTTACAGTTTTGCGAAAGCTTCGAGCTGACACGCCCAGGCCTGTAAACCGTCTCTTCGCTAGAGATTGTGACACGATACAGCGTTGTGGCGTTTTCCATAGGCAACCCCATCTGTCGTTCTCGACACAACGTCTGTAACCTCAGTTCCCTGATGGAGGGAACGAAACATTGTGTCCCTCATGCCACAACGCGTATCGCCCTCTGCAAAAGTCGTGAGGCTCCTCGGAACACAAGGTGAATGAATGAAGCATGCCGAATGAACCCCATCTGTCGCTTCGACACAACGTTTCGTTCACTCCATCAGGGAATTGAGGTTACAGACGTAACCAAGACTTTTCCCTGTACCATAACAGTTCCGTTTTGGTAGAAGCAGACTGTCAGATGTCTGTTCTCTGGGTCTTCTTCTGAGTCCTCAAATATACTCAGTTGTCTGCCTTTGCAGATTCCATGTTTGGTGTGTTATTGGAATAGTGTTCAGAAGGCTGTGTGCCTGTGTGCTGTGTCTCCGTTTAGTAGAGCAGATTTGTGGTGATGGTTTTGCCTTCACTGTTTGAAGTGTCTTTGCTCAGTGTCTCTGGATTTTCTTTCTGTGTTTTGAGTTTGTGTTGTTGTCTGCTCTTCTCAGACTGGGTGTCTGGGGAGTAGGAGAAGGTGTGAGCTCCATTCCTCATTTGTGATGTTGCCATGATGGTGCAGTTCTAAGGTCATTGATATTGAAATTATTGGATCAGGTAATCCAATTAAGAGGTGTTAAGTCCAACAATATTATTTTGTTATTCATAGAGCTAAAGGACTACTGGTCAAGTTTGTTGGTAGAGTTTATAACTATAAAAAGGTTGTATAAAACCTTTGCTTTTTGTTTTGATTCTTCTTTCCAACTTGTTTGTAGAGATATTTTTCTGTAAATGTGTCCTTTTATTGGTTTAATTCTATCAAGTGGAAATGGTTGGTTTTGCTAGTTTGTTTGTCCTTTTTAATGTTGTTTTTCCTTGTGGTTTGTAAGAATATTATTTCAGTTAAATCCTTTTTCAGATCAATCTTTACTGATAATCCTTCCTTTCCAGTAGGGTTTGTGTATTTCCTTCTGAAGTCTTGTTATATGGTCCACTCTAGTGTGAAGAAGGTTTTTTTGAAGTTTTTTTCCTAATTATTCATATCATTTATATCTTTTTAAAGTGAACTTGTGTTCACTATTGCATTTTTGTTAATTGTATCTTTTTTCTTTGGTTTACCTCATATTAGCAGCAAGAAACTCAAGAAAGTTCAGGAGCTCATCTTTAACTTTATTGTATGATCAAATCTCTTTTACATTGCCAAAGCACAGACACATTAAATATAAACATTTTACACGAATACATGTTAAAAGAATATGTTTTCTCCTAGTATGTATGAAAGCTTGTCTTTCTTTTCAATCTGGTTAAAGGTTTGTCAATGAAGGGGATGTGTGTGTATTTGAGTGTGATGTTCTGTATACACACAGGATGTGTGCCGTGGACACAGTGGTCTTCTCTTAAGCGAAGTTATAGTCTGCCTAGGACCTACGGCGTAGTTTACGGAGTGCCGCGTACCCTATGCTGTATCCTGACGTGCACCTCTCCAAAAATGTAACAACGCTTCAACTCAACTGATTGGTCTGTTTGAACCCCTCCCTCAGGTCAGAAACCTCCACGAAGGAGCCATGTATACTCGAACGCATCTCTGAAAGAATTATCTTAGTAAAATATTTGTGCTTCTGTATTTAACATCTCAAGCTGCAACAAAAGTGACTGTTTACTTGCTGCTATCACTGCTAATGCTTCTCAAACAAGCTCATTCTTCTTCGGCTCTTGTTACACAAGTATCACACGCGTGGATACTGACACCTTGTGGTTATTACCTGTTGTCGCGGACAACGGCGCAGAAGTGTAAATGAAAGTCGACACGTAGCCTACGGAGTAGAGGCTACGCACGACTATAACTTACGCTTTAGTGTTGATGCCCATCTCCACATGCTCAAGAACACTTCTCTTAGTTTAGGGTCTGTTACGGTTCGCTCCTGCTTGAGCTGTTGCTTCTGTTCAGGTTTTGAGATTTTTTTTCTCTGTGTGTTTCACGCTGGGGTTTGGGGTTCAGAAGGGGCTTCTCTCTAGGTTCAGCTCTCCATGGCATTAAATGGATATTTCACTACCAAATCTAAATTTCCCCATGGTTTATCCATATTGACGTTGATGTCTATCGTCCGTCATCGGCGTGTTGTACGTTTCGGTGAGTTATCTGCCAATAGGATAGTGTCTACTCTGGCATTTGCAGGAAGGTCAAGCCTCAGGCATTTAGGAGATGACGGAAGTTAAGCATAAGTTATAGTTGTACTTAGGACCTACGTCGTAGGTTACGTGTCGGTGTTAATTTACACTTCTGCGTCGTTGTCTGCATCGACAGGTAATGAACACTAGGTGTCAGTGTCCACGCGTGTTACTTGTGTAACCAAAGACATGAGCCGAAGAAGAATGAGCTTGTTTGAGAAGCATTAGCAGTGATAGCAGCAAGTAAACGGTCACTTTTGTTGCAGATTGAGATGTTAAATACAGATGAACAAATATTTTACTTAGACAAACATGCACAAATATTTTACTTAGACAAACATGCGTTTGAGTAAACATGACTCTATTGCAGAGTTTTTTGACCTGAGGGAGGGGTTCAAACAGACCAATCACAGCGCTTGTGGTCCACGTAGGGTCCCCATTGAGTTGACGCATTGTTACATTTTTGGAGAGGTGCGCATCAGGCTAGTCATTAAAAGGCTCATTGGATAAAAATTTGACATTTACTAATAATCGGATCTCAGGTGCATCTTTTAATTCAAAAAGGGTGAGAAAGAAAAAACCTGAAACTTTGTTTCTCTGCAAGCATATAAGAAATTGAGCCGATCAGATATCTGATCAGAGATCCGATCAGAGGTCCCCTTGTGACATCGTTACATCACCACCCATTCATCTAAATGTTTATATTCATGGCATACAGCACACCAGTGTATCCCAAGACACACCCTAACTAACACAACGACAGGCTGATGAGTTGAATCTCAAACATTCTGGGAGGTGTGGCCTGAGGACCAGCATTGGGAAACACATGTGCATTGTTTTAACACCCGGACGGAAGAGGCGTGGGCTGTGGAGTAACTCATTAGCATTTAAAGAGATAAACACCACCAAACCAGGTGTCTGTGATCAGAGGGGTTTTTGACAAGGCAAAAGGATGTCGTTTATACAGCCATTGTGTGTTTTGGAATATAATGAAGACCTCAATTAATCATGCCAACGTGTGGAAAAACTTTTGTTATAAAACTTCATTGTAACAAAGTCCTTTAGAAAGGAAGGAAGGAGACAGGAACCGGCAAATATTCAAACGTTTAATAAAACAATAGAAAATAGACAGCCGGCAGCCCCTCACGGACGACTGCCGGCGACACACACAAACCACAACTAAAACCCAGGCCTGGTCCTCTCTCATTGACGGTCCGGTTACTCGTCCTCTTATGCTCCCGATCTCCTCCATGATATGAGACTCACGTTCTCGTCTCGCCTACTACATTCATCAAAATATTTTTCAACTCTTTCTCTACAGAAATATCGTTACCATGACGAAGAGACGCCACCCGTACAGCAGAGTCCTGCACATCTGACTGCAGTAAAGAATGCAGAACTGTTACACCTCAGTGATGCTGGACACACCCCCATCGATGGTATCCATGGTTACACACCCCAGATGCATACATCACCTGCCAAGGTAAGAATACACTGATTGTGTTCATAGATTGCGGATTATGTTGATAATCATTTCACCTCACTAACACTCTTCTGTGTGTTGCAGCCTGTGTTGCTTCCGAGTGGTCACGCCCCATACTACGCCACCTCTACTCTGGTAAGGTCATGTCAATGATAACCAATATCTTCTTGTTGCTAGGGTAACGTATGGTCTACATTGTATATTATGACACAGGTCTGTGTGTGATCACACACATGCTTTCCTGTCACCCAGCTGTTAAGGCATGCACTGGCAACAACAGCGTCCTGGGTTTGATCCCAGGATTGCACATCATCAGAAACAAATGTATAAGAGGATGCAATGTGAGTCGCTTCGGATAAAAGCGTCTGCCAAATGCATAAATGTAAATTTGTGTGTGTGTGTGACAGTGGTGTTGTCCTAACAAAACAAGTGGTGTACTATACAATACAGCCATAACCCGACCTCAAATGGCCAAAAGACAGGGGTCAGTGTGTTGACAATTATTTCAGCATAATTCTTCACTTGTGCTTTGGGTTAGATAGTATTTAGAGTTGAGACAGATATCAACGATTGGCGATGCACTACAATATCATAAAGAGCTAAGCAGCTCAGGAGAACCCGTGACTTCAGTGTCCATAGGCCCAGAACAGATGAGGGGGTCACTGCCGGTGAACACCCGTTAAAGGTTGGGTTGTTGATTTGGAAAGGTGCTAATTTTAGCCTGCTAGCACTGCAATTATAATCCCACCCTCTATGAGATTCAGCGTCCAAAGCCAACACACACATGAATGTATTTCGTAAATCCACTTAACGAATTACAAACTAAATCCATTAAATTCTTCTGGAGGCATATGTTGATACCTAGCCTGACTACGTCAGACTTTGTACTTCCGCACAATCTCATTTCGCTTCTGTACTCGGTCTGATATAGCCAGAGATGGGAACAAGTCACATATGGCCAAGTCCAAGCAAGTCTCAAGTCTTAACTATCAAGTCTCGAGTCAAGTCTCGAGTCACAGTTTAGACAAATCAAGCAAGTCAAGTCAAGTCAAGGGTTCACCCTAAGCAAGTCAAGTCAAGTCCTGATAAGTTTCAAGTCAAGTCAAGTCGCAGTACTAAAATAAACAGAGGTTGATTTTTTAGATACATGTTTATTTTTGCACAGAAAAGATGAACTTATATACATACATTATGTATCTTATTCACATTGCTATATATGAATTATATGCATATCTGTGCAACATTAATATCTGAAAATAAAAGTGTTGCTTACACAAAAGAAATCCAGTCTGAAATGTATAATAAAATCTAATTCAATTTAATTGCAACGTCTACACAGAAACGGAAATACTTGTATCTGAGAGAATGCATTTATACAGGCTATGAAGCTTATAAACTAAGAATTGTGATTGAAAACTTGACTATTGTATGTTTTAAGTATATGATGCTGTAATACTTGTGCTGTCCATTAATGTGAACAGTAGGCCTATAGGGAATTTGCATCTATTGATGGGAATCCCGGATCATTTTATTGACTTCGGTATTGAATCTTGTTTATCAAAATGAACGAATCTTTTTCATTCGGTAGAATATAAATAAAATGTATGTTAATATAGCCCAGTGATGAAGTTATGATGCTTAATCGTCATCTCTGCGGTGGACACGCAGTATGAACGTTTCATACGTAATATATAATCTGAGAATATTTGTTTTCTATTTGAACTGGTTTCATTATTTTACAGCACAAAACGTTTTGCTGTTATTGTGAGTATAAAATTTTTTTAGACATTTAACAGATTCGAACTATGAAATTATTCTCGTCAGTATGACCGAAAAGTTTTTAAAGAGTTTTTTTAAGTTCAAGTGATCTCACCGGCGCGTCCATGTAAACCGGTCATGCAGTATATAAGAGAGCTGCTATTCAGTTTCCACACGCAGTCAACACAAACACTTGAACATGCGCACATTTAATATAGACATTCGCCTACATGTAATACAGAGAAGCCCTTCTTTATTTTAAGATGATTTTAATGTTTTAAGAACATAACAATTCGGGCTACGCCATTATAGCCAGATTCCCCAATTCATCACCTTATGAGATCAGATGTAGGCCTACCAGTGATGATCGATTATCACTTTTCTAATGATAAAAAACAACCAAAGCAAAATTATGACAAACAGAAACGATTAATTCATTATATTAGTAATCGTTTTATTACACTGACTATAAAGAAATTACTTTGTAACCTTTCCTTGTGGTTCTTATAATGTCGGATGAAATTCGACGTTGTGGTTGTCGCGTCAGAAATCCTCGCGTTGCATGCTCTGCATCTGGCAAATAATTTTTTATTTTCACGGTCCAGTTCAAAGTCCTTATAGCCAAACGTGACTATCTGTGGAGCTCGACTGTTGTCCGCCATTGTAACGGCCACAACTGTTTCAAGCCGCCAGGCGCATGCGCAGTTTCCTCTCTATCGTAACTGCTCTACAGTAATTGGCTGTTTCACCTTGTTTGGCGCGGTTTGAGTTGAGCAGCGTTAAAGGCACAGGCGCTGTAGTGCTGCCGAGTCACAATAATTATTTTAGGTAATTTCATTACTTTACAAAGTTCAAGTCATTGTCGAGTCTTCCATTTAAAGTCAAGTCAAGTCTCAAGTCACCTGCTCTCAAGTCAAAGTCAAGTCAAGTCATTATCTTACTTCTGTCAAGCAAGTCGCAAGTCCTGAAAATTGTGACTCGAGTCAGACTCGAGTCAAGTCATGTGACTCGAGTCCCCCACCTCTGGATATAGCACACCATCTCCCAATTTATCTCCGGCTCCATACCAGCCGTCCAACCAGCGATCAGAGGTCTGAGAGCCGTGATGTAGACGCTAAGCGCCGAATTTAAGATTGTAGTTTAGGTTAATCTAAGACGACAGCGGACATGAAGACACAGGATGCTATTCGCTCTGTTGTGGAGAATATTCCCGGCATTTGCGAGCTGAAGCCCGAACAAGAAGAGAGTTTGCTTCACATTTTGAATGGAGGTGATGTTGTGGCCCTACTCCCGTAAGGGTTTTGGGAAAAGTTTAATGTGTTGACTGTTACCGATCTTCAGCGAGAAACTGGGGAGGCCAAAGTCCGGCAAGTCGATAATTGTGATTTAACCCACCTCGGTGACACTGCTCCGTGATGGCAAGTCCATGGCCTTCCTCAACTTTTTTATGGTCCTTGAAGTTTTATAGGCTTTATCTCGCTGTCTTTTATCTGTCAACTCGAACTGGCACCCTTTTGACAGGTCAGTGTCTCTTTTCTTTTCCAGTCCTTGAATATTAACATGTCATGATGTAATCTCACAATTAAATTGCATCATTTCTGACAGACTGGAAATGAAGGAAGCGCTGTGTTTAACAGAACTAATCCTAACTTTGACATTTGACTGTAAATTTGTTCTTGTTTGTCTCTACTGTCAAATATGAGTTCCCTTTCTGTCGGTCTCTCGGCGTGTGTCGAGAACGACAGATGGGGTTCGCCCTTGAGAACCAATCAACTCTGACTTCTGTAGAAAAGGCGAATGAAATTTGCAGCATTCATTTACCTTTTGTTCTGCAGAGCCTTCGCTAATGACTTCTTCTTCTACATTGCCGGATCTATGACGTGTTGCAGCGGATCGTCCCTACCTGCAGCGACCTTCCCCTGGGCGTCTCGGTGGTTCCAGAGGTGTTAGAGTTTTTTCAAAAAAAGTCATTTTCAGGACTGAATGAGCAATCCCCAGCGCGGCATGTCTCGCTGTTCTCTTGGGTGCGGCACCCTCATCGAGGAGGGGGATGGACACGATCACTGCGTTAGGCGTCTGGGCGTCCAGCACGCTGAAGCAGCGTTCGTTGACACATCTGCCCGCACTGCGGCCGATCGCACCCAGATTCCCTCTTCTAAACATTCCCCAACCAACGGTGGCATACCGTCCGGATCCTCACGCATACACTCGGAAACGATGTGTGACGTAGATGAGATGTCGCTCGCAGCATCGGAGGGAGACTGGCATCCGACTCTGACGAATCCGAGCTCTACCCCCAGTGGTCGAGTTCAGGAGGAAGCAGAAGTGATGTCATCCGTGCTAACCCAGGGATACGTGGTTCCTGGGGTCGGAGCGCAGTGCAAACCGCGCCCACCCCGGGTGCAATGTTTTTCCCGGAACACTCACGGACCGTTTCCGTGAAACCAGCTCAGGCTCCCTTACTTCCCTCGATGATGGGGCTACGCCGAGATCCCCCGGGTGGAACGTCCGCCCGCGATGCACATGTGCCGCGGACGGCAACCACATGGGGGAAATCGGCAATCCTACCATCCAAAGCGCGTAATACTTCGGCATCACTGGTGTCGAAAGCTTGCGATTCTGCGGGCCAGGCTGCCTCCCCTCTCTATGCCATGGACATCCTGCAGGTCCGCCAGGCCAGGGCGTTGAGAGAGCTCCACGAGGGTAAGGCCGACCCGGGTACAATGCAGGATCTCCGCGCCGCCGCTGACAGCGCTCTACAGGCGACCAAGACGGCGGCACGGGCCCTGGGTCGGACGATGTCCACGGTAGTGTTTCCAGGAGAGACACCCCCGACTATACCTTGTGCCGCTTTCTTGATGCACCCATCTCGCCGGGTGGGTTGTTGGTAACACCGTCGAGGACTGAGCTCAGCAGTTTTTGACGGTGAAGCAGACAGTGGCAATTAGCCAATTTTTTTCACGCCGCGACTCGGCCGCCTACAGGCCTCCGAGATCTCACGTGATGTCTACTTCCCTGCAACCCAGGACCCCTTCGACATTGGCTCCGGTTCCTGTGCCCCCACAGGCGGCACCCCGGAAGCAGAGGTCGAGAGGGAACCCTCCACCCCGTCAGCAACCTTCTCGCGAAAAGGGACACTGATGGGAAGACCTAAGGAAGAAAAACATCGGGCCCGAACCTTCACAGCCACGGCTCTGATGGGTCGGTAAGGGACGACTCCTGCTTCGTCACCAAAGCCGGGCCCTTTTCAGGGCTTGGCGCCCACTTACTCCCAGAGTTTTTCTGTTCTCCCCAGGTAAAAAAGCAGAGCCAACCTTCCCTCCGGGGACCCCCGCGACATGGTTAGCTCCGCCAGCTGACGAACCACCCCCCGTGGCAATGATGAAGCAGACCGTCCCCTTGGTCCCCCTGTCACAGTCCATGGGAGCTCGAGAGCTGCCCACACTGTCTCGCTGGCTAATGAGGGCGGTCCATCTTGGTTACTCGATCCAGTTCGCAAGAGACTCTCCCAAGTTTCAGGGCATCATCTCTCCCTCTGTCAGAGGCAGGGACGCCTCCGTACTTCGGGTAGAGGTCACCACCCTTCTGGCAAAACAGGCATCGAGTTCGTCCCTCAAAACCAAGATGTTCAGTGGGTCACGACCCGCACTTCACCGTTCCCAAGAAAGACGGCGGGTTGCCCCCAAAGGTCTGTGTACCCTGAAAAGAGCACCATCACAAGCTGCCGTTCAGGGTGCTCACACAGAGGTGCGTCCTGACATCTATCAGGTGTAAGGATTTGTTCGTGGCAATCGACCTGAAGGACGCTTACATTCATGTCTTGATCCTCCTCGACACCAGCCGTTCCCACGGATCGCGTGCGAGAGGCGGGCATATCAGAGCACACGCAGAGCTCTGAAGCTCTGACCAGCTCCGTGTCTGTTGGAGGACAGCAGAAGGGGAAGGCTGTCTCCAAACAGAGGCTGGCGCACGGGATCATAGACGCCGTTACGACGGCATTCCGATCTCAGAATCTCCCATGCCCATTGGCAGTGAGGGCTCACTCCAAACGGAGTATAGCCACCTTCTGGGCACTGGCAGAAGCGCCTCTCTAGCAGACATCTGTAGAGCTGCGGGTTGAGCTACGCCCAAACACCTTCGCAAGGGTTAACAACTTTCGCGTTAACCCGGTGTCAGCCCACGTCCTGCGTGGCGACATGTATGACTGGCATCCGGGGGGGGCGTATGCCTGCGAAAGCACCTTTCCAACGTCTAATAGGTTGGGTCAGTGTGCTATCTACCACTCTTCTTACCCAAACATATGGCTAAGAAACTGGTACCTCACCAACCTCCCTTCTTACCCAGACACTGGTTAAGAACAGGCATTCCATCCATCACCAAACAAGCACCCCCTGGGGGCTGGCTGGGCAGAGCGGCTTTTCCCCTTAGGCCGGGATTCCATATGAACTATCACAGATAGCTCTAACCGGACCTAGTGCTACCGGACGTCTGTAACACCCCCTCCGTGGGCTGTTCCGTAGATGTATCCTCATGAGAATGGTTCCCACTCCTGGTAACCCATGAGCTTCCCCAGGTGGACCTCCACCTCACAGTTAACTACTCAGTCCGCACGTTCCATGCGTTCTCCTTCAAGGACGAGACCATACCTATATCCACCATATTCCTCCCCACGGGTAGGAGGTGGCCTCTGCAGCGCTTCTCTGATTAAGAGTTGCGCTCACCCGGTGTAAACCCTAGCCGGACGGCCTCTCGCCAGTAGAGAGCTAAGGCCCCGTCCGTGAAAGGTTACCGGTCAGGGCTGTACCCATCTTTCTCTAAAAAGCTCTGGAACCCCCCCGACTCCACACTGGAAGGTTACAGTTTCGGGAAAGCATCGAGCTGACACTCCCAGGCCTGTTACCGTCGCTTCGTTAGAGATTGTGACGCGATACAGCGTTGTGGCGTTTTCCATAGGCAACCCCATCTGTCGTTCTCAACACAACGTCTCGTTCCCTCCATCAGGGAACGTCTAGGTAACGGATGTAACCTCAGTTCCCTGATGGAGGGAACGTGACGTTGTGTCCCTTATGCCACAAACACGTATCGTATTCTGCTGCAGTCGTGAGAGGCTCTCAGGCTCTTCAGAACAAGAGGTAAGTGAATGCTGCGGAGCCCGGCATGCAAATTTAATTCGCCAAATTTCATTGGCCTTTCTATAGTAGTCAGAGTTGATTGGTTCTCAAGGGCGAACCCCATCTGTCGTTCTCGACACAACGTCTCGTTCCCTCCATCAGGGAACTGAGGTTACATACGTAACCAAGACGTTTAGATGCACTAATTGTACCGTGGATGCTTAGATTTACTTCACTTTATCTGTATATTTTCACATAATCATATAATAAGTATTTTGCCTGATGGTTTTGTTTTCGCCACACACCTGTGCTTACAGCGGATGTTCGAGTCGGCTGAGCCGGCGCACAACATGCGTCATAACCAAACCTTATGTGATTGGCTTACGGGTACACCAATGATTTTAAACTTCAGACAAGCGCACGTCCACGAGAAAGAAAACGCTTGTCAATCAAGCCGTTCCAGACTCTGTCTACGAAGCGAAGCCGCACAGTTTGGTATTACCAGGCTAGTTTATACCAGTCCAAAAGAAGGAGAGCAACCATGGTATTGTCTTTCAGACCCTTTGCCTGCTCCAGCAGTGTCCATCGTGTGTAAGAGCCAGTATTGGGTGTAACTAGTTACTAAGTAATTAGCTACTGTAATTTAATTACTTTTCCCTTGAAAAATGTAAGTAAGGGATTACTCTCATTTTTCCTGTAATTTAATTACAGTTACTTTTGATGTAATTAACAAAACACTTTGTGTAATATATGCGTGTGCAATAGTGGAATTGACATCAAAATTCAAAGTTTAACTTTGAAATCCATGCTTTAATTTATAATTCTCACATTTGTAATACTTTATGTAGTTTAATATAATTTATTTGAATGAATTAAATAAGCCGTTTTCTATCCTTGAATCACTTAGCTAATAGGTTGATGTAGGATATAGAAAGTAATAAGTAACTAAATACTTTTGGGACAGAGTAAGTTTTACAGTAATCTAATTACACTATTGAATATGTAATAAGTAACTAGTAATTAATTACTTTTTCAGAGTAACTTACCCAACACTGGTCAGAGCTGAACCCATGTTAATTCATCTTTCATGATCCAGACGTTTTTCGTCTCTGCTTTTTCAAAACAGACATTCGTCTGTTGTCGTTTCATCAGGAGTGTTTGATTGTTGCTGATTGTTCGTCATTCTCCCTACATTGACACAGTGGATGTGAGCGCACTGATGACGTGTGATGTCTGCGTGAAGAGGGTGCACAGTTATGGCGTTCCTAAGGGTCCAAATACATGACTTTGCAGCAAACATTCGTCTCACTGAACGTCTAACTCCACGTCTTAACTTTTTTTTTATTCTGCTATTTATTGCATTGAATTCAAGACGCAGACGAGACGTTGACGTGACGTAGACGTCACGTAAATCACGTGCAGCAGTGAAGCGTCCAGTTAGGCGTCACGTGTCATTCATGTGTAGCAGTGAAGTAATTTGTTGTCATTTTTGCTAACACGTGTTGTAACACGCTCCTATACACGGTTCAATGCAGTGTGTCAAGCGTCTACTTTGTTAACTTTCACTTCACTCATTCCTCTCACTGAACGTGACGTCTGCGTCTGTCCTAGGAACTAATGATCATCTGTTGTTTACTTGACATTCTGTTAGTTGTGTTACACACTGGTAAGGACCAGCTGTAAATCTTAGTTTATGCAGTTTGTAATGCTTTGTGTAAAGTGTTCGTGAAATACATTTAAGTCCAAAACCATGGTTATATCATTATATGTTGGGCATGTTATTACGACTTTCTGATGTTTATATTGTTCTGATGCGATCGATTATTCCTGCCACGTTTTCCGATATAATTCAGTATAACAAATAAACACCACTTTAAAATGTGGTGACCACTGCTGTGTACAGTTTATTAGTGCTTTTTGTGCTTTATAAATAAATAAACGCTTGCATTTATTTGATCTGTGTTTCACTCTATTTCCAGTAGGTGGCATAAATGCAACATTAAATGGTTTGCCAAGCCATATCTTTTTTATGTTAAATAATAATAATCTTGTGTGTGTGTATTTGCAAGGTTTTACTAATTTACTGGACAATGTCATATTATTGTATTTTTGTTTATTGTATATACAGTGTTGAATATAACAAATGAAATAGTATTCTGTGATTATGGTTATAGGCAAGGGCGAAATTTTGATTTTGACATTGGTGGGGACGTAAATAAAATTGGTCTGCCAAGCCGCATTATCGCAAAAGTTTAGAGCAGTTTCCTTCACTTATTTAAACAAAATAATATTTTAAACCTTTTTTTATATTTGACCTTATTAATTTTACACAAGTCAAAAACAACTAATATACAACAGGTCCATTTCATTTTATTTGTGTTTTATTTTTTACTTTTTTGTGATGCCAAGAAAATTCTGTCAGGGTAAATAAAAACTAAAGCAGAGGATTTCCTCCAAATCTGATAAAGCAGAAATGAATATAACACAATATTCTTATTCTGGGACTTCAAAGTCCAGAACATCTTCAAATCTACTGTTTTCTACATTGTTTTCAACCATAATTGAATGCATAACAAATGCAAAGGCTGCTTCTGCCATCTGATAAAACGACAAAACTGGTTATGCAAGGCATTGAACAATTCAAAGCTCTCATTTTAAACCACACTTAGAAACTATAATCTTTACGTATTTTCAATCTAACATTTGTCACAGTACTGAATTTATTATTACATAAATAAGTAGTTTTTTGGCACCCTCTGATTTTGATAGCTGTTTCTCAGCCAAATATCATATTGTTAATTTAACTAATTTCTTGAATTAGTACTTATTTGTTTAGTACTAATTCAACTGCATGAAAGGTGCATAGGTGGAAGAATGAAGAACTGGTTTAGACATTGATTTGTATTGCATTGTGCTTCTCTTTGAGCCACTCCTTGGTGGTCTTAGCAATACGTTTTAGGTCTCTGTCATGTTGAAGGCCGATCCACTACGCATCTTGAGTGTTCTTGTTGAGGTGAGGAGGTTCTCGTCCAAGATTTAACAGTAAATGGAACCGTCCCTCACCTCCCCAATCTGGTGAAGGCATACTGTTCCCATAGCAGAGAAAAAGCCCCAAAACATAATGTGCTTGACTAAAGAGACCAGTGTTCTTGGGGTCATAGTCAGCATTTCTCTCCCTCCAAAAACAGAGAGTTAATTTTGGCTCCATCTGACCACAGCACTTTCTCCTAAGCCTTTTCTGGATCATTTTACTGTTGATTTCTTCTATTTCCAAATAATCACACCAACAGTTGTCTCCTTCTCATTAAGCTTCTGTATGTAGCCCAAAGCATTGTGTCAGTCTACAATCTTGTCCCTGATAACCTTTGACAGCTATTAATCTAGTCTTGACCATGGTGAAGAGGTTGTGATGGAATATACAGATTGTGATGGCAGGCTTCTTTTTTAAACCTAACAAACTGACATCAGGAGTAATTTCCTAAAGTGACAGGAGTAATTTGTGTTACATATAAGCACATAACCTATACCTATTAATACAGTATATAATCAGTGGGAGCCAGATCAAATACTAATTTTACTCACCGAATTGCAAAACAATTTATAACCCTTGTTTAATGTTTCTTTTTATGGATTTTTGATTGATGTTCTGTCTCTATCATTTAAAGTAAAAACTACCATAAACATTATAGATGCTTAATTTCTTCATAAACAGGTAAACTTTCAAAATCCGCAGGGGAACAAGAAATGTTCCCACTGTATGGAAGTGATCCAAGAATATTAAATCTCAGTTAAGGTACTCATAAGGTTATAAAGGCTGAACGTTGGGTTATGGTTTCTAAAGATGTCAGTTATGTTATTTACGGGAAAGAGAAGTTGAACAATGTGGTCAAAAGTATGGAAAGTGTAAAAGAGTTAGAAATGTAGGGTTATGGTGTGAAGAGAAATGTACATGGAAGACTTATGTTCAGCAAATTAAAACAATATGCATGGTGAGCAGAAAAACATTCAACTCAACTCAACTCAACTCAACTTTATTTATATAGCGCTTTTTACAATTTTCATTGTTACAAAGCAGCTGTACATGAGACACATTTAATACAAGTATGAATTCTAAAGCAGCCCCCCCGGCCAGGCAGATAGTGCAAAACAATATGCAAACGGTGGTGAGGAACCCAAAACTCCCATCGAGAAAAAAAACCTCAGGGGAACCCAGGCCCAACCAGGGGATTCCAGTTCCCCTCTGGCAAAAGCTGCTGCCTCTGCACAAGCTCATCAGTGCTTGCACAACAAGGCTTAATAAAAATATAAAAATTAAAGATTATCATTAACAATCTAATAGCATTTGAAATGTTGTAGAAAAAAACAAAGTTGTCGCGTCCTTTATCCAGCTCTATCCTCTTAGCACTTGTCAGGTCACCGCTTCCCATTCTCAGCTCTGCCATCAGGTCTGGGCATGAACTGCATCCTGCGGTAACCTTGGAACAAAGAGACAAGACTGGCTGAGAGTAGAGTACTGTTCTGCACTCTTTGATGCAACAAGTACATCATTTGTTGTTGGATGTGTTCCTGGTTCCGGTTGATCTAAATAATGCAGCCTAAATCCTCTGAGGATTAATATTATGGAGGTGTAGTGTATGCAAGATTAAAAAGATGAGTCTTTAGTCTAGATTTAAACTGACAGAGTGTGTCTGCCTCCCGGACCGTGCAGGGAAGAATATTCCAAAGTTTAGGCGCTAGATAAGAAAAGGATCTACCACCTGCACTTGATTTTGAAATTCTAGGTATTACCAACTGACAGGACCCCTTAGAGCGTAATGTACGTGGTGGTCTGTAATACAATAGAAGTTCATTCAAATACTGCGGCGCTAGACCATGTAGGGCTTTATAGGTAATAAGCAAGATCTTAAAGTTAATGCGATGCTTTATAGGTAACCAGTGCAAGGTTGACAGAACCGGGGTTATATGCTCATACTTTTTTGTACGTGTAAGAACTCGAGCTGCCGCGTTTTGAACCAGTTGCAGTTTTTGTAATAGGCCCGCAGGGCAACCACCTAGAAGTGCATTACAGTAATCTAGTCTTGATGTCATGAATGCATGAATTAATTTCTCTGCATCTGACAGTGACAGCATATGACGTAATTTAGATATATTCTTAAGATGGAAAAATGCAACTTTACAGGTGTTTGCGACATGGCTTTCAAATGAGAGAGTACTGTCAAATACAACTGTATTTGATACAATTTGTATTTATTCGATGAAACTGCTGGGTTTCATGAGGCATCGAGGAAATATAAAGTTGAGTATCATCAGCATAACAGTGAAAGCTAATTCCGTGTCGCTTTATTATATCTCCTAGAGGTAGCATGTATAATGCGAAGAGCAGGGGTCCCAAGACTGAGCCCTGTGGTACACCGTACTGGACTTGTGATTTGCGGGACACCTCATTGTTTATTGCTACAAATTGAAAACGGTCGGATAAATAAGACTTAAACCATTTCAATGCTATTCCGTTAATGCCGACGTAATTTTCGAGTCTATGTAGAAGTATGCTGTGGTCAATGGTGTCAAATGCAGCACTGAGGTCTAGCAGCACCAATAACGAAATACAGCCACGGTCAGACGCTAAAAGCAGATCATTTGTAACTCTGATCAAAGCAGTCTCTGTACTGTGACATGCTCGAAATCCAGACTGGAATTCATCATTAATGTCATTCCTTTGGAGGAAGGAGCATAATTGGGTTGAAACTACTTTTTCCAGAACTTTAGATATAAAAGGTAAATTCGATATAGGCCTGTAATTCCCTAGTTCTTTAGGGTCGAGTTTGGGTTTTTTTAAAAGAGGCCTTATAACAGCCACCTTAAATGCTTTAGGCACATGTCCTAATGTCAGAGATGAGTTAATAATACTAAGAAGAGGATCTATAATTTCGGGGAGCATTTCTTTCAGTAGTTTTGTAGGTATAGGGTCTAGCATGCATGTTGATGATTTAGATGATTTAATGATTTTAGACAGTTCATCGTGATCTACTGTAGAAAATAATTGCAATTTCTCCTTAGGGGTGCTGTAGTTAGTTTGTTCAGCGGATTTCACTACAGGTTGCATTGTTATAATTTTTTCTCTTATATCTTGGATTTTACTTGTGAAGTAGTTCATAAATTCATCACTGTTATGCTGATAATCAGAATCTGACGTCGATGACGACTTATTTTTTGTTAATTTAGCCACGGTGTTAAATAAGAACCTAGGGTTGTGATGGTTTTCCTCTATTAGTGTTGAAAAGTAGGCGGATCTAGACGTTTTTATTGCATTCCTGTAATTTCGAGTACTATCCTTCCATGCTATACGAAATACCTCTAGATTCGTTTTCTTAAAGTTGCGCTCCATTTTACGGGATGCTTTTTTTAGAGTCTGAGTGTGTTCATTATACCACGGTGTTGGGCTGCTATTTTTAATTTTCTTTAAACGCAGAGGAGCAACTGTGTCTAATATTTCCGAGAAAGTAGAGTTAAAATTTTCAATAGTAGTGTCAAAATCGTCAACGTTATTACTCATGCTGGATATTTTAGACAATTCAGGCAGATTTGGTAGTTGAAGTAATCGTTCTACCATATTTGTAACAAGGAGTTTGATTTGCAGCCGTAGGCCATTGAAGCAAACATAATATCAGATAATGATCCGAAATATCTTCACTCTGCTGAACGATTTTAACATCGTCCACATTTATACCATAAGAAAGTATTAAATCTAAAGTATGATTACGAAGGTGAGTGGGTCCTGACACATGTTGACTAACGCCCATGGAGTTAAGAGTGTCTTTGAAAGCCAGTCCCAAGGCATCTGTATCATTGTCTACATGGATATTAAAGTCACCGACGACAAGGACTCTATCTGCGGCCAGTACTAGTTCTGATAAGAACCCACCAAAATCTTTAATAAAATCTGTGTGGTGCCCTGGAGGCCTATATACAATAGCTAGAATAAATTTTAAAAATGTTTTGTCCTTAGTAATAGGTGTCGATACGTGAAGTACCATGACTTCAAAAGAACTGTACTTAAAATTAGACTTCTGAGAGGTAATAAAAGAATTCTTGTAAAGTGCAGCGACACCTCCCCCTCTACCTTTTAGACGAGGCTCGTGTTTATAGTAATAATCATGGGGAACGGATTCATTTAGAGTAATAAAATCATCTGGCTTTAGCCATGTTTCTGTCAAACAAAGCATGTCTATTTTATGATCGGTTATCAAATCGTTAACAAAAAGTGCTTTATTTGAGAGAGATCTAATATTAAGCAATCCGAGTCGTAACAGCTGATTATCTGTATTTTGTTCATGTTTGATTTGTTTAACGTTTATTAAATTACTTTCAAGAGGTTTACGCAATATCTTATGTTTGCTAATCCGGGGGACAGACACAGTCTCTATTTTATGTTGTTTGTAAGAAGGGATTATTACATGTTGTATATTTTGTGTATTCTGTAACGCGAGACGGCAAGCAGACAGTTGGTTAAGCCATTCTGTCTCCTTCCTGACCTGGGCCCTAGGTAGTCAGCCTTTAGCATTATTAAGACTGTGTGCCAAATTTCTAGAGAGGAGGAAAACCCCATCCCAGGAGGGATGGAGACCATCTCGTTTCAACAGGTCAGGTCTGCCCTCAAAACTCTTCCAGTTATTTATAAAATCTATATTATTCTGCAGGCACCACTCAGACAACCAGCCATTTAGTGATGATAATCTGCTATAAATCTCATCACCACGGTAAGCAGTAAGGGGGCCAGAGAATATTACAGTGTCTGACATCGATTTCACTACTAGATATATAATATGTACATTATTATAGCTTATAAAGCAATTTTCTGATATCCGTGGAGGGATCTAAAGATCTGAGGAGCAAACAGCTTTTCAAATTAAACAAGAAGAGAGAACCCAATTATAAAAATATTTAAGATAGTGATAAGAGTACAAAGGACTGAAATAAATTTATATTGTAGCTGGGTCCAGTCTCACGTTGCTGCCCTCGAAAGTTCGATAATTCCCACTTATATCCGTAAGTAACGTCTTGATTTAGTAACATTAAAAGTGTTTAGTAACATTACACATTAATGGTACATTAAACATAAATGTTACCAATAATTAAGTAGCATTAAAACATTACATAATTATCTGCTAACAGTAATACAGCAACGTAGCACTATTTCCAGGGCCCGGTTTTTCAAAAGTAATCCACTAGGATTTTGGATAACGGATTGGATCAAATCTTGAAAATGTGTTTTTCGAAAGAAAAAACGGATTACATAATCGGATTAGATCACGTAATCCAATCTTGGTTTTGATCCGGATCAAACCTTTAGTTTGGGTTTTTCAGAACTTTTTTGTAGGATTTGGATCACTTTGATCCAAAAAAATCTGGATTAAACTGATCCCATCAGAAGGGTGATTCAGCATGGATTCAATGCCCAAAATGTAATGAAAACTTTAAAAATGTATCAAATAATACTATATTTGTATAATGCAGTATCTTACAAGATATCCTATTTATTCATAAGGTTTTAATATTTTATTTGTTCATCCATCAGGCTACAGTGTTTAGGTTGGCTTTAACGTATTCAGCCTTTCAGTAGAGGCCTACAGCAAAGTAGAAAGAGTTTGGCCTCATAAAATAATCCTCCAAACAGTTGTCAAACTTGACCACAAACAATACATTTCATTCTGTCACTAATTGATATATATATTCATCACAATCGAAAATATTTTTGTTTTTAGAATATTTATTAGTGATGCATGCAATGATTACAGAATAACCCAAAAAATGCAAAGAATGCCAATCACTGATTTTTTATATCCAAAACAAATCCAAATCAGACATAGTGTCTAACTATTTCGTCCCTTGTTGCACGTCCTGTCGCTCGTTCTGGCACAATGCAGGAGGTTGGTTAGTGTCTCCAAGGGGCTCAGGTGCATCATTGTCAGCACAGAGAGGGACATTGCGCTTAGTAGCGATGTTGTGCAGGACAATACAGGCAAGGGTTATGTTGCATGATTTCTGTGGTGTCCGCTCTCAGAACTCCATTTAAACGCTCAATTGCTCAATTGTTTGTGTTGTAGGTCTCAGATGAGCGGACTTGCTATAAGAGGATAAGGTGGTTTTTTTCTTGTTTTTAGTTTTTTTTAAATGTGTCATCAATCAAGATTCTTATTTTGGTGACTAAGAGACACCTAGTGGTGAAAAGTACATGCTGTGTATTTAATTCCATTAATGCTATTTCTTCCTGTTGGACATGTTGGCAAGAAGGAATTCCATAAAAAACAAATCCAAAAGGACAGGATAATTTGAGTGAATACATTTTCCACGTTGACCAATCTCACGTGTAGGGCGAACGGGAGGGGACATGCTCGTTTCACTAAGTTTTGTCGTGGCCATGAGATATTACCCCTTGGGAATGTGATAATATGTTGTGAGCAAGAATAAGCAAGGTCAATGTGAGATCAGTCAAATGATTACAACATACTCAAACTTTAATTTACTATTCCAAAAAGAAAGAATTCGCTTACTTTCAGTTAATAACTGTTTAAAGGTATTGTCAGTATAAACACATAAAACTGGTTGTATGTTCAGGCAGACGCAGACGTCGCGTTCAGTGAGACGCAAACGTCACGTTCGGCAGTTGGGCGAGTCAAGCAACAGACGCAGACGTCACGCTCGGCAGACGCAGACGTCACGCTCGGAAGACGCAGACGTCACGTTGAGTGAGACGTGTGTGTGCTGGGTAGTTATTGTTTTGGACCGAAAGGGACGCCATACACAGTGGTATGCAAAATAATAGTGCACATGACCAGTCACAGAATTTGGCCAAAACATTTTGATTAAGTGAACGTTTTTTGGTCCTTTTCCTTTCACAGACGATATATAATTATTCAACTATTATTTGACCACTATACTATGCGATATAAAGAGATTTCCAACCAACATGCCATCCTGCTTTTAAATCAGCTTTGACTAAAAGTGATCAGACTTATTACCTGGCGGCTTCAGGGGACTCACTGACGGGAGGACCTCCTCTCTGGCGCGGTGCCAACACTGATGATGATGCGCTTGACCTTGTAGTCGGAGGCGGGGCTGCAAGAAATATTGTGAATGTTCTTAAGAAATGAACCAATTGTATGAACGAGTTGAGAATGAGATATAGTTAAAGAGAAAGCAACCAAAAACAGCTTGGAGAAGTTAAGCAGGAGAACAAGTGCATATACGCTCATATAGATCTCAGAAATCGTTATGCGCAAACAACGCTATGGAAAAAGTAAACATGCGTGAGAAAGAGCGGACACACACGCGGAAAGTCAAGTATTACCGGGCCGTACACTACTAGTGTGTGTGCGCGTACTTAATGTTTTAGCAAACAATATTGACAAACTGCTTTGTTTGTGTGAGGTCTGTTTCTATGTTCTGTTAACATCTCAAAAACATATCAAAATGATTTTTATTTTTTTAAATGGATGTATTTTTCTTTGCAGATAAGCTCTAGAAATATCATGTTGAATTGTGGTTACTGCAGTAAAATAATGGTACATTCTAATACAAGTAGTGGGTAAGAAGATGAAGTCTCCATGTGCTAAACTCTGATACGTTACTGCACCACCCGCACAGTTTGTTGTTTTAAATATAAAAATATGAAACACTATAAAAATCAGAGTAAGAGAGTGTCTTTGAGTGCACTCGCTCGTGCGTGCGTCTGGGTGCGCTCGTGCGCGCGCGCTATGCGCGGAATGGTCTCGCGGCAGCGGCGTCACTCTCCTCGAGCAGCGAGCGTGTGTTTAACGGATTTAACGGATATTGAAGAATTATTTTGTGAGTACTCGATGAAGAAATATATGATAAAACGTCAGTGACGCAGAGGCGTCGCTTGTGATCTTAATCAGCATCATCTCTGTATCACAGGAGGAATCTCGTGATTCTCTCTCAGCTCACTCTACATTTTGGACGCGCTGTTCGTTCTGGGTTTGTTTCCTTCAGTGTCGGTGTGACCGTGTGTGTATGATGTAATTCCGCGGCTCTGACGTCATGTTCGTGTCTGTTTGGTATGCCAAGAAGATGGGCCGAAGATTTATCAGCAACGTGCGCAAAGCCAAGAGACACAGACAGAGAGTGATGGTGAGACAGCTGTGTGTGTGTGTGTGTGTGTGTGTGTGTGTGTGTGTGATACAGACAGAGAGTGATGGTGAGACAGCTGTGTGTGTGTGTGATACAGACAGAGAGTGATGGTGAGACAGCTGTGTGTGTGTGTGTGATACAGACAGAGAGTGATGGTGAGACAGCTGTGTGTGTGTGTGTGTGTGATACAGACAGAGAGTGATGGTGCGACAGCTGTGTATGTGTGTGTGTGTGTGATACAGACAGAGAGTGATGGTGAGACAGCTGTGTGTTTGTGTGTGTGTGTGTGTGTGTGTGTGTGATACAGACAGAGAGTGATGGTGAGACAGCTGTGTGTTTATGTGTGTGTGTGATACAGACAGAGAGTGATGGTGAGACAGCTGTGTGTGTGTGTGTGTGTGTGTGTGATACAGACGGAGAGTGATGGTGAGACAGCTGTGTGTGTGTGTGTGTGTGTGTGTGTGTGTGTGTGTGTGTGTGATACAGACAGAGAGTGATGGTGAGACAGCTGTGTCTGTGTGTGTGTGTGTGTGTGTGTGTGTTTGTGTGATATAGACAGAGTGTGATGGTGAGAAAGCTGTGTGTGTGTGTGTGTGTGTGTATGTGTGTGTGTGATACAGACAGAGTGTGATGGTGAGACAGCTGTGTGTGTGGGTCTGTGTGTGTTTGTTCCTGTACTATGACAGTTACAGTAACTGGGATGTTAGTTACTATGGTAATGATTTTTGGCTGAGCACTGCATCATTTCCAAGGTAACCAGTGATGGTGTGATCTGCAGAATGATCACATCACCTGCGTGTGTGTGTTAAATTGAATTTATCGCAGGTGTGTGTGTTTGTGTGTGTTGGGGAGTTGAGTGGGTCTCTTCAGTTGTACTGGAGAGTTAACTGGTCCAAACTGGACTTTTCATGAAGAGTTTCAGGTGGTTTGACATTGACGTACATGTGGAATCTGTGTATGGTGAAGGGTTAAAAACTTTATCATGTTCTGACAGGGTGAAGACAATATTAAAAAGACTCCACACATGAAAATGCATTTGAACACAAATCTTCATCTGTACATATAGTAACTTGATGTGTTCCACAGAGTCTATGTTTACCAAAGCAAACACAAATCATCTGAACATAGAAAACAACAAACTAACATCAATAATTTCAAAAACGAGTTTAACCTCTATGACCTTTCATTTACAACTATTTCAACACATCATTAGGTAAATGTGAGTTTCTCTAGTATCTGGAGCAATGTTGTGTGTAACGAGTCCTTCACCAAGAGCCCTTCAGGGTTGTAAAACAGTTTGGAATTGGCTTAAGATGTGTAAAATGGGCTTATGGGTATTCTCATGGTCATCTTGTGATGAAAAATGTTCTGTTCACTGCACTTGAGTTTTAATGCCTAAACACAAAAATTGATTGCTATGTACAAACAACATAACGGCTTACAGTGTCCAACGTTCACATGATTCAACATTGAGGTCATTGACTGCACATGCGTGTGTGTGTGTAATCTCTTGCTCATGGACAATTGGCCTGGGATGAGGCTGACACTGTTACCATGGAAATTGTGGTTGCTAAGGAAACTGAATTTTCCTGGGGACTCAACAGCTGTTGCCATGCAGTAGCCTTAGTAACCGCACGCACGCACGCACACGCACACACACACACACTGTTGTGATGTAACAGAGACTCTGACCTGTATCACTTTATGTCTTTCTTCATTCACAGATGTGACAGACAAAAAAAACTGCAGTCACAGCTATCTGTGTGTGTGTGTGTGTGTGTGTGTGAGTTTGTGTGTGTGACATGTTTTTATATGTTAGTTTGGACCTAAACCTGAATGCACACCAACCCACGGGGACTCGTGTCACTGTGGGGACCAAAATGGAGGTCTCCAGGGGCACAAAAGCTTGTAAATTTGACAGAAAGATCATTTTTGAAAATTTAAAGATGCAAAAAGTTTTCTAAGATCTTTAGGTTTAGGGGTTGGGTTAAGGGAAAAAACATAAAGTTTGTAAAGTATACAACTCATTACGTTTATGGACTGTCCCCACGGAGATAGTAAACCAGGCTGTGTGTGTGCGCGTGCGTGTGTGTCAATGTATAATCACTGCAGCTTAATTTACAGACACAGACTAGATGTTAATTATACAGCAGCGTCTCTCTGTCTGTCTCTCTCTCTCTCTGTCTCTCTGTCCCTCTCTCTCTCTCTCTCTCTCTCTCTCTCTCTCTCTCTCTGTCTCTCTCTCTCTCTGTCCCTCTCTCCCTCTCTCTCTCTCTTTCTCTCAATTTTCAAATTCAAATGTGCTTTATTGGCATGACAATTGTTACAATGTATTGCCCAAGCATTTATAACATGTACAGTACATCTAGAACAGATGAAAAACAAACAATATACATCAAATCAAACAATACACATTTTAGAAATAACAAAACAAAACAAGAACATTTTGTATGTGTGTGTGTACATTTGTGAGCGCATCACTGATTGGTCGACTTCTCCCTTTTGTTATGGCAGGCATCAATGTATTGTGCTGCTAGTAAAACACAATCCTGTTTCTCTCCTAATAAATATTGGAGTTGTGTACTGTTGTCTAATTTCCTGAAGTCAGGGCAATTGATTTCAAATTTGGGATAGAATTTCTTTCTAATGTCTTGATAGTTTGGGCAGTTGATGAAGAAGTGTTGTTCTGTCTCTACATCTCCTCTCTCACAGTATGGGCAGATGCGGTTCTCTTTAGGTAACCAGTTCTGTCGATGTCTCCCCTTCTCTATGTGAAGAGTGTGATTGCTCAGTCTGTATCTCGTCATTGTTCTTCTTAATTTACAATCTTTCACTGTACTCAGATATTCTGCTGTTGTATAATTTCTATCTAAGGTTAAATAACATTCAAGTTTACTTTTTTTTCTTGTTGATTCAGTCCAGTAAGTCAGATAAATTTCTTTTTGGACTTTAATAATTTGTTTGGGTTGAACATTGTGTATGAGTGTGTCAGTGTCGTGATGTTGAGTGTTGTTAGTTGTGTTAGTTTGGTTTTGTAGTTTGAGGATCATCTGAATCATTCTACTTGTTTCAGTGTTTAGTTCATGGTGTTTTAGGGCTTTGGGGCTTTTAGGGTCACTCATTTTTAGATGTTTCCAAAATGTGATGGTTCGTTTCTGAATGCGCATCAGTAGAGGATATTGACCCAGTTCTGCTCTACATGCGTTGTTTGGTGTGTTTCTCTGGACTCTGAGGATACTCCTACAGAACTCAACATGTAAGGCTTCGATGGGGGTTTTGTCCCATGTGTTGAACTCATGGTTCAGGAGAGGACCCCACACTTCACTGCCATACAGTGCAATCGGTTCTAAGACTGATTGAAATATTTTGAGCCAGATTCTAACTGGTATTTCGATTTGAATAGATTTTTTGATGCTGTAAAATGCCCTTCTTGCTTTCTCTTTCAGTTCATTCATGGCCTGCTTTAGGTTTCCAGTGGCACTTATTTTCAACCCGAGGTATGTGTAGTATGAGACGTGATCAATTTTGGTGGCGCCAAGAGTGAAATTGTGTGTCTTTCCCTGACTTCTGGATCTTTTCTGAAAAGTTAATATTTTGGTTTTGCTAGTGTTAATAGTCAGGGCCCAGGTCTGACAGAATTTATACAAAGTGTCTAGGCTTTGCTGTAGACCTTCTTGAGTTGGAGATAGAAGGACCAGATCATCAGCAAACAGCAGAAACTTTATGTCTGAGTCATGTAGAGTGAGACCAGGTGCAGTGTTTTGTTCTAGGAGTTTTGCCAATTCATTAATGTAAATATTGAAGAGGGTCGGTGATAGTGGACATCCCTGTCTCACCCCCCTTCCTTGAGGAAAAAAATCTGTTTGTTTATTCCCAATTTTGGTTGCACATTTATTGTTTTGATACATAGTTTTAATAATGTTGTATACATTACCCCCAATGCCTGATTCTAGAAGTTTAGACAGCAGACCTTCGTGCCAAATTGAATCAAATGCTTTTTGGAAGTCTACAAAGCAAGCAAATATTTTTGTCTTTTTTTGATTAATGTATTTATCGATCAGGGTTTGTAGTGTGAAGATATGGTCTGAGGTTCTATAATTTGGTAAAAAAACAATCTGACTTTTGTTTATGACGTTATGTTCTGTGATGAAGTGTATGAGTCTTGTGTTGATGATGCTGCAGAACATTTTCCCCAGATTACTGCTCACACAGATCCCTCTGTAATTATTTGGATCTGATTTGTCACCACTCTTAAAAATGGGCGTTATGAGTCCTTTATTCCATATGTCTGGGAAATATCCAACACTTAAAATCAGGTTAAATAGTTTCAGTATGGCCAGTTTGAATGTGTGACTGTGGAGAGGTGGGCGTGGTTCAGCACGGTCTGCGGGGAGAGAGAGAGTTGGGAGAAAGACGGTAAGTAGGCAGATCAACCACTTAGTGAAATCACCTGCTTCTTGTTATAGTAATTGGCGAGGAGACGCTTTAAAAGGAACCGACGGATCGGCAGAGAGTCGAGAGAGAGCGGCTGGGAAAGTTGGATCACAGGAGCCAAGACGTGGCCAGAGAAGCAAGAAAGAATCTCTGTTTGTTGTGAATTATAGAAACAGTTTATTTAAGAACCGGAAGTGTATGAAACCCGGAAGTAAAGAGAAATAAAGTCTTACTATTTTCCCAAACACGCCGACCCCGACTCCTTTCTTCAAGTTCGAAACGAACTAGTTTACATTGGTGGCGAAACCCGGGAAGAAAGGAGCAGCCGCCGTCAACATGCAGACTCCGCCAGGATCGCCATTTGCGGACGTCATCGCATCGCTCGCGGGACTTCACCAGCAACAACATCAGGCTCTGCTGAGTCTGAGAGAGAACCAAGAGCGCCGTTTCCAGGCTCTTATCCAGGCCCAGCAGGAATCCCGCGAGTCGTTCCGGAGCTGGGTGAGTCAGGAAGGAGCCGCGTCCGGGTCAACGATCGCGTCCCCCAACATCCCACTCCACAAGATGGGCCCCCAAGATGAGCCGGAAGCCTTCTTGGAACTATTCGAGAGGTCTGCGGAACTATCGGGATGGCAGCCAGACGCCTGGTCAGCCCGTCTAATCCCCCTGTTGACGGGCGAGGCCCAGATGGCTGCCCAACAGCTGCCCGTGGCGAGTCTTCTACAGTACGCGGACCTCAAGAAGGTGATCCTTGAGCGGGTGGGGCTCAATCCGGAACAACATCGCCAGCGGTTCCGGTCGTTGGAGATGGGGGATCGTGGTCACCCGTTCGCTTTTGCTCACCAGCTCCGGGACGCCTGCCGCAAATGGCTGATGGCCGACGCCAGCACTATCGACCAGGTAGTGGACAAGGTGACACTGGAGCAGTTCGTGGGTCAACTCCCCAGGAAAACTGCCCAGTGGGTCCAGTGTCACCGACCATCATCGCTGGCCCAGGCCATCCAGCTGGCGGAGGACCAGTTGATGGCGTGCCCCGGGGTCGGCGTACCCCAAAACTCTACACCTCTCTCTCTCTCCACTTCCCATTATTCTTCTCCTCGCCCTGTACCCTTTCCCAGGACCCGGGGGAGTTTCCTTCCCCGTCCAGCTCCACGGAACCGGATGTCGCCAGAGATGGGAGTGACCCGGACTGTTGAGGGAGCCGGGAATCTACAGGGCCAGGGGCACAACACCTCCTTCCCCCCGTCTGCCTCTCCTCGCCAATTCGGGGGTCTGCCTCCTGCCGCTAGGGCGGCGGGGACTTCTGGGCCGGCCTGTTGGCGTTGTGGGGACCCCGGACATTTTATCGACTGATGTCCAATGATGGAGGTCGGTATGATGATCCGGGTGCCCGACAACCCATCGGCTGCCCTCGGTCAAGACGGGCTGTACCAAATAGCTGTGAGTATTAGAGGGGGTACATATCAGGCTCTGGTGGATTCAGGATGTAACCAAACCTCAATACACCAAAGCCTGACTCAATTTGTGGCAAAGGATACGGGCCGTATGGTTAAGGTAAGGTGTGTACACGTGGATGTGGTGAACTATCCGTTGGTGCCGTTAACCATCAAATTTAAGGGGTTCAAACATAGAGTAGAGGTGGCTGTTAATGAGCACCTCAAACATCCGCTAATTTTGGGAACTAATTGGCCATTATTTTCTGTATTATTGGGACAACTATGCGCGGATGTTTCTGGGCGCAACCAAAAGCAATGGGGGGGTGCGGTTGCTCAGTTTGGCGAGGTTGAGTCGGGATCACTGACGTCTGGCTCAGAGGAAAGGAGTGCTGGGGAGAAGATAAATCTTTTCCGGGGCGATGATTTTCCTCTGGAACAAAGTCAGGATGATTCGCTCAAAAATGCGTTTGATCAGGTCCGTTCCATCGACGGACAACCTCTCCATCCTGATCAACCGTTATCCTACCCATATTTTGCTATTTTAAAGGACCGTTTGTATCGAGTGACCCAAGACAAGATATAACCCAATTGGTCGTACCTAAGAGCCGTCGGGAAATGCTTTTCCAGGCGGCTCATTGTAATCCAATGGCAGGGCACCTAGGTCAAGCTGCAACTGTCAATCGTCTAACGACCCGTTTTTTTTGGCCGGGCATTCATGAGAACGTGCGCAGGTGGTGCGCGTCTTGTCCTGAATGCCAGCTGGTAAACCCACCGGCCACTCCACGGGCACCATTATGCCCACTCCCACTTATGCAGGTCCCCTTCGAACGAATTGGTATAGACCTGATCGGGCCGTTAGAACGATCCGCACGAGGGCATCGCTTTGCATTAGTCATCGTAGATTATGCAACACGATACCCTGAGACAGTGGCGTTACGTAATATCTCAGCAACCAGTGTTGCGGACGCCCTGTTTCGCCTAATCTCCCGGGTGGGAATCCCAAAGGAAATTCTCACCGATCAAGGCACGGCGTTTATGTCACGGACACTCCGCGAATTGTACGGATTATTGGGGATTAAAACGATTCGGACCAGCGTCTATCACCCACAAACGGACGGGCTGGTCGAACGTTTTAATCGCACATTAAAAACGATGATCCGGAAATTCGTCTACGAAGACGCCAAGAATTGGGATAAGTGGTTAGAGCCCTTGTAATTCGCGGTCCGCGAGGTCCCCCAAGCCTCCACGGGGTTTTCCCCCTTCGAGCTTCTCTACGGTCGTCAACCTCGTGGGGTTTTAGACGTCCTGAGAGAGGTTTGGGAGGACGGACCTTCCGCGAGTAAAAATGAAATTCAGTATGTCCTGGACTTGCGAACAAAACTCCATACACTGGGACGGCTCTCAATGGAGAATTTGTTACAAGCCCAGGATAGACAAAGCCGACAGTATAACAAGGGCGCTAGACTGCGTAAACTTGCACCGGGAGAAAAGGTTCTTGTATTGCTCCCAACGTCTAGCTCCAAATTACTCGCCAAGTGGCAAGGACCGTTCGAGGTCACACGACGAATAGGGGATTTCAATTATGAGGTAGTTCGATCAGATAGGAGCGGAGCACATCAAATTTATCACCTCAACCTCCTCAAAAAATGGAGCGAGGCGAACACTGTGATGCTGGCGACGACAGTGAGTAGAGAAGATGATCTCGGGCCGGAGGTTAACACCAAAGTACAATCCCTCGCTCTGGCCCCAGGGGGAGATCATCTCTCGTCCTCCCAGGTCGCAGATGTTGTTAAATTACAAGCAGAATTTGCGGATGTTTTCTCGCCCCTACCTGGTCGTACAAATCTCATAGAGCACCACATTGAGACCAAACCAGGTGCGATCGTGCGAAGTCGCCCATATAGATTGCCTGAACACAAAAAAATGGTGGTTCAGAAGGAATTAGAGGCAATGCTCGAGATGGGAGTAATAGAAGAGTCCAACAGTGATTGGGCGAGCACGATAGTCTTAGTGCCTAAAACCGACGGCTCCGTCCGGTTCTGTGTGGACTATCGAAAAGTGAACGCAGTATCAAAATTCGATGCTTATCCAATGCCACGAATTGACGAATTACTTGACCGACTAGGTACTGCTCGTTTTTATTCGACATTGGATTTGACTAAAGGATACTGGCAGATCCCTCTATCTCCCTTATCCAAAGAGAAAACAGCTTTCACCACGCCGTTCGGGTTACATCAATTCGTGACACTTCCGTTCGGGTTATTCGGGGCCCCAGCAACCTTTCAGCGCCTCATGGACCGCATACTCAGACCGCATGCTGCATATGCCGCCGCATACCTAGATGACATAATCATATATAGTCATGACTGTGAGCGACATATGCAGCACCTGAGGGCGGTCCTGGCTTCGCTGAGAGGTGCGGGGCTAACGGCTAACCCGAAGAGGTGTGCGGTTGGGTGGGTGGAAGTAAGGTATCTGGGCTTCCACTTGGGTCATGGGGTGGTGCGTCCCCAAATTAATAAGACAGCCGCAATTGCAACCGCACCAAGGCCTAAGACCAAAAAGGAGGTGAGGCAGTTCCTGGGGCTGGCGGGATATTACAGGCGGTTTGTACCCTATTATTCGGACCTCACCAGCCCGCTGACTGACCTCACTAAAAAAGGGGCACCAGATACCGTCCAATGGTCGGAGCAGTGCCAGCAGGGGTTTACCCAGGTGAAGGCTGCTCTGTGCGGCGGGCCGTTATTGCACTCTCCTGACTTTTCTCTTCCCTTTCTTTTGCAGACTGATGCATCGGACAGAGGCGTGGGGGCGGTGCTGTCCCAGGAGGTGGGTGGAGAGGACCGTCCGGTGCTGTACATTAGTCATAAGCTCTCACAGAGAGAGACAAAGTACAGCACCATTGAAAAAGAATGCCTGGCGATCAGGTGGGCGGTCCTCACCCTTCGCTATTACCTCCTGGGACGGGAGTTTACGCTCTGTTCGGACCATGCGCCTCTCCAATGGCTCCACCGGATGAAGGATACCAACGCGCGGATCACCCGTTGGTATCTCGCTTTACAACCCTTCAAATTCCAGGTGGTCCACAGACCGGGGACCCAGATGGTTGTGGCCGACTTCCTCTCCAGGAGGGGGGGGGAGGCTGCAGGCCGGATGGAGCCCCGGCCTGAGTCGGGCGGTGGGGGTATGTGGAGAGGTGGGCGTGGTTCAGCACGGTCTGCGGGGAGAGAGAGAGTTGGGAGAAAGACGGTAAGTAGGCAGATCAACCACTTACTGAAATCACCTGCTTCTTGTTATAGTAATTGGCGAGGAGACGCTTTAAAAGGAACCGACGGATCGGCAGAGAGTCGAGAGAGAGCGGCTGGGAAAGTTGGATCACAGGAGCCAAGACGTGGCCAGAGAAGCAAGAAAGAATCTCTGTTTGTTGTGAATTATAGAAACAGTTTATTTAAGAACCGGAAGTGTATGAAACCCGGAAGTAAAGAGAAATAAAGTCTTACTACTTTCCCAGCCACGCCGACCCCAACTCCTTTCTTCAAGTTCGAAACGAACTAGTTTACAGTGACTTATATTTCTTATCATTTCATTAAGGATGCCATCTAGTCCACTTGACTTTTTTGCAGTCAGCTTCTCCATTTTATCAGTGAGCTCTTTTTCAGTGATTGGGTAGTCTAGTGGATTTTGGTATTTGCCAATTATGTTTTCAATCTGGTTTAGTTTTTCATATATCTGTGTTTGTTCTGTATTCATGTTTATTTTACAATAAAGTTGTTCAAAGTGATTTTTCCAGGTATCTCCGTTTTGTATAGTAATTGGTTCATGGTTCTTTTTATTCAAGAGATTCCAGTTGTCCCAAAAACTGTTTGAATGGATAGATTCTTCAATTGTTTTAAGCTGATTTTGGATGTATCGTTCTTTCTTTCTTCTGAGTGTATTTTTATATGTCTTTAGTTCCTCGCCATAACGGAGACGTATATCTGCATTGTCTGGTTGTCTGTGCTTTTGATTTGCAAGATGTCTTAAATTTTTTCGTATTCTTTTACAGTCCGAATCAAACCAGTCTTCTCAAGGTTTTTTGGTGATTTTAAGGTTGGATATTGTTGCTAAACAATCAAATATGTCATTTATGTTTTCTACCGCCGTATTGACACCATCAGCATTGGGAGAATAGTTTTTTTCTATAAGGTTATCTAAGAGTATTTGCACCTGAGGGTGATCATTTGCAGTCAGGTACTGTTCAGTGCTGTTTGGAGACCATCTATAATTCTTTTTAAGGTTATATAGCTTACTGGGTTCAGGTTGTGGATGTATGTTTGTGTTTTCTTCCCTTTTTAGATATAGAATAGTTTGGCTGTGGTCTGAGAGCGGTGTTAGTGGTTTGACAATGAATGCTTTGAAAGAGAACAGATCTAAATCTGTGATCATGTAGTCAACTGTAGAGCAACCATGAGAGGAACCGTATGTGTATCGTCCTAGAGAATCTCCTCTCACTCTGCCATTGATGATGTATATACCCAGACTTCGGCAGAGCTCAATTAAAAGTTTTCCATTTTTATTGACTTGTGTATCAAAGTTATTTCTTGATAAATGTACACTGTTTTGTTGAAAGCTTTGTCCAAATATATAATTATTACCATTATCAGTGGTGTAGTCGGGTAAGGATCCTGTTCTTGCATTGAGATCCCCACATACCAACACACTTCCTAGGGCCTGGAAATGATTAATTTCACTGTGGAGGGTTTCAAAGATGTTTTCATTATAATAGGGAGATTCAGAGGGAGGAATATAAAGGGCACATACAAATATATCTTTTGCCGTTTGACTGAGTTGATTATTGATTTTCAGCCAGACATGTGATTCTTCTTTTTTGATTAGTTTGATGTATTTATCAATTTCAAGCTTGTGCCAAATGATTGTTCCGCCTGAATCTCTCCCACGTGTAACTTTTTCATGTTTTTGAGATGATAGTGATATTTCACGATAACCTGGGGGACAAAAAGTGACCTCATCAGTTCTGCGCCATGTTTCTAAAACACTTTTCTTAAAGTCCAGGGTTTTGGTTTTACATCCCAAACTGGATGAATATATTCCCTGAATGTTCCACAGTGTTATTGTCAGAGGTTTCATGTGTTTACAAACAATTTTAACAATCTTAACATTCCTCTATAATAGAACCAACCCGACTTAAACCCATTGAATATCAATGAAAATCATGTAAGTATACATAAAGGCTACTTTTAGCATACTGTTAATACTGCATTGATGTATTGTAATTCAAATCATTTTGTTATTTTCTACTCACTACTTGTCCATCAGTCTCGTGCAGATTAAGATCAGCATGTCTTTAATCTCTCTTAGATTGGTGCTTTCGGTGTCCTTTTGGCCTTTTAAGGCTGCAGCGTAGTTGAGTTGCTCCGGTCGTTCTGATCTGTGTGGGTTGGGTTGTGGAATGGACATCTGCTCCGTCCTCGGGGCGTTTCTCAGTAGTTGCTCTTTTCTCCGCTGTTGATGTGGTGGCTCATGGTCTTGGTGTTGCTATCGGTGATGGGGGACAGGGGGATGCGGCTGTGAAGGTCGAAAACGCGGTTGCTGTTGTTCAGGATGTGGGTACAAGGGGACAGGGTGACAGTTTTGAGACATAGGTTGCTGTTGATGAAGTCTCCAGGGCACTGCGTGATAGCGTTCATCTGGATTTGGGGAGAAGACCTCGTGTGGTGATGTTTGGAGAAAGGGTCTCCTTTGATGAGGATTGCTGGATTCTTTGTTGCTGGGACTGCCAGGGGTTCTGCCAAGTGCAACATCTTTGAGATTTTTGGCAAACACATTCACACAGTCTTTACGCAAGTGGACGTGGTCGTGAAGATTGTCAATGTTCAATGTAGAATGATGTACAAGGTAAATGTTTGGTATTCCGGCACATCCACGTGAGATGTCTGTGTTGACTCTCTGTATTCTACGCAGGTGGAAATCAGTTCTGGGCAGTATGGTGGAGATGACTACTTTTGATGTTGGGAACGTCTGTGTTGCTTTAATTGCCACGTTCTTAACCGACTGTGCCACTCGCTCCTGTTGTGTCCGCAGATCATTCGTCCCCACATGTATGATGATGTGACTGGGGTCACCCAGTTTTTTCTTTGTCAAGATGCTGAAGGGCACTGTCTGTGTTTGGGCACCAGAGTTTTATGGTTTTGTGGTTGGGAAAGAGCTGTTTTTCATTGATGAACTTGCCGTTTGAATCCATTAAAATGACTATTTCTGCAAATATCGATGTGTTTTCTTGACCGTGGGGTTGTTCAGAGGCATCTGTCTGTGTTGTTGGCGTGTTTGTCTCGGGGGTTGTCGGAAGTGGATGTGCTGACAGCTCAATGTTATTTCGTCTGGGGTCTATGGAGGTCTGCTTCTTCAGGCTTTGTATTTCTCCCTCTCTGACGGTCAACTCTTCTCTGACACCTTTTAGCTCTCTGTTTATTGTCTCTCTTTCTTGTTGCAATCCTTTAATTTCTCCTCTCAGCTCCTCAACACTCGCTTTAAATTCTTTTTTCAGCTGATGAAGTTGGATTTCTAGTTTTTGTATTGTCTCTTTCGATGTTGTGTATGACAGCATTAGTTCTCTGAGTTCCACCAGTTCCACCTCCTGTAGGGAAAGAGTGTTCCGTATCTGAGTGACAGACTCCTCCAGCTGTGTGTCACGGTCCAGGATAAGCTCCTCCTCCTCCTCTAGCTCCGCCCCTGAGCTCTGGGTCTCAGCATGGCTGTCTTCTGTCTTTGCCTGTTTCTCACTCTCTACCAGCGCTTTCAGACTGTTAAAGTTCTCCTGAACAGACTTGAGACTTGCTTCATTCCCTTGAAACATTATGGTCCCATTGTGATAAATGTTTACAGTCATAAATGCTTTGCTGGTGTCTTCTTCTTCTTCCTCATGAATTTGAATTTGTCTCCCATTACAGATGCCGTGTTTTCTAACATTCGTGTAATATTTGCAGATGACTGTGTGCCAAACACTGCAGTGTTCCGTGTAGAGCAGCAGATTTGTGATTTTAGATTTGTCTCCTTTGTGAAAGTAATCAGCCATTAGAGTCTCAGGGTTAGTCTTGAGCAGGTGGTGTTTAAATGTTTTCTTGTCTTTGGCACTCTTGACTCTCAGTGGATATGTGATGTGTTGGGGGAGGGGTGCTGCTGCTGCTGCCTCTGTTCCCTCCATCTTTAACTGTCACTCTCAATACGTTGCTAATTTAGTTTTCAGTTATTTGTTTCTTTTTGCTAATTTCTTCTCTTCTAATTGTGAAAGTAATAGTGATGAAGGTAACTTTGTCTTGCCTGTTTGTTGATTGAAGTTTGTTTCTGTATGAATCTGATGTGCTCTTCTGTTCAACTCTGTTGCTGCTCCTCGGTTGTTTTGATTCAAAATTGATTGAAGAAAAAACTTGTAAAAACTGATCTTCGGTTATCTTGTGGATTTATTCATTTATCTTCGATTTAATGTAGGTTTTGTCGGGTTTGGTTCAGTTTAAAGGTGAAAAAATTGTAAAATTTTAAGAGCTGATGTGAAGCATGACTCTCTCTCTGACACTCACTCTCTCTCTCTCTCTGTCTCTCTTTCTCTCTCTCTCTCTCTCTCTCTCTCTCTCTCACTGTCTCTCTCTCTCTCTCTCTCTCTCTCTCTCTCTCACTGTCTCTCTCTCTCTCTCTCTCTCTCTCTCTCTCTCTCTCTCCCTCTCTGTCTGTCTTTCTCTCTCTCTCTCTCTCTCTCTCCCTCTCTGTCTTTCTGTCTGTCTCTCTCTCTGTCTCTCTCTCTGTCTGTCTGTCTGTCTACCTTTAATGAACAGAAAGCAAATGGCGGACTGTATCCCGTTTCCCCATAGCGTAGCTCTCCTGTGTATAGGGGAAAGGCGTAAGTGTTCCTCCAGACAGTGTCTCGGTAAGCTTGCGTCTGTGACGGTTCCGGGTTGATAATGCGCGGTCCTGCCAGCCGTTTACTCTGACTTGGTGTGGGGAGGGGGGGCTTTCTGCACAGCTTCCACTTACTTCGTTTGGGGCTGTTTCAAGCCCCCTCCGAACTTATACCCCAGGTACTGGGCTTCGGCAAGTCCGAGATGCCACTTCTTGGCATTTGCCGTTAAGCCTGCCTTCCTGAGGTCCATTAGCACTCTCCGCAATCTGTCCAAGTGGGAGTCCCAGGTCCCCAAGTGGATGACAAGGTCATCAATATACGCCGCAGCATTGGCTTGATGGGGCCATAACAAGATGTCCATCATTCTTTGAAAGGTGGCAGGTGCCTCATGTAGCCCAAAGGGTAAGACTGTGTATTGCCAGTGTCCGGAATTAGTGCTGAAAGCTATCTTTTCCTTGGAGCCTGGAGTAAGGTGTGTGTGTGTAAACCTGGCCTTTCCTAACCGGTCCAGGAGTTCATGCACTCGGGGCATCGGATATCCGTCGAATGTGGACACTTCATTGACTCGACGGAAATTGTTGCAGAAGCGGAGAGTGCCGTCCGGTATGGGTACCACAACAATGGGACTGCACCATGAGCTCCCAGAGGGCTCTATCACTCCAAGTTCCTTCAACCGATTGATCTCCTCCTCTATAGCCAGTCGACGAGCCTCTGGTACCCGGTAGGGCCGCTGTCGGACAATGACTCCTGGGGGCGTCCGGATCTCATGTTGGGTTATCCGAGTCTGCCCGGGTTTGTCAGAGAATACATCTCGAAACTGACTGACCAGGGATTGCAGATCTTTCTTCTGGATGGGGGACAGCTGTTCTCCCATCTGTACCACCGGTGGTTCATTCTCGGCGAAGGCGGCCATCTGGGTTGGGGAGGCTATAGGGTATAGCGGAGGTACAGCTGTTCCTCCCGTCGTCGTCCCGGCTGGCGTAGGTGGTAGTTGACCGGCCCTATCTTTTCCACAATGGTTTATGGCCCTCTCCATGAGGCCAAGAACTTCGACGTGGAGGTGGGGATCAACAGCAATACGCGATCTTCAGGTTGGAACTCTCTAGGTTGGGCGGGCCGATCATACCACCGCGGTTGGGTGCGCTGGTCCTCGGCTAAATGTTCTTTCACCATCGGCATCACTCGGTCTATCTGGGACCGCATCTGTTTGACGTGCTCTATCACACTGCAGTGTGGTGCTTCCTGTTGTTCCTAGGCGTCCCAGGAGTCCTCGGGGTTGACATCCAAATAGCAGCTGAAACGGGGTGAAGCCCATAGACGCATGGGCACTTTCCGGATCTCGAAAAGAAAGTAGGGTAGAAGTAGGTCCCAGTCGCGCCCATCCTCTGCCACCACTTGGCGGAGCATTTTCTTCAAGGATTGGTTGAAACGCTCCACGAGTCCGTCCGTCTGGGGTTGGTATACTGACGTCCTGAGTTGTTTGACCTTGAGTAGGTGGCAGAGGTCCGCCATCAGCTGGGAGATGAATGGGGATCCCTGGTCAGTCAGGACTTCTGAGGGGATACCCATGCGGCTGAACAACATGAAGATCTCCTTGGCTATGGCCTTTGCCTTCCTCGGAGGCAGTGCTTCAGGGTATCTCGTCGCATAGTCCACGATGATGAGAATGTATTCGTATCTCCGGGTAGACTTTGGCAGCGGTCCTACCAGGTCCATCCCTATGCGCTCGAAGGGCACCTTGATCACGGCACAGTATAACAGACCCTTGTTGATCGCAAAGTACGGGAGGGGGTGTAGGCCGGCTTGCTGTCTTCTCCTTCGACGTTCCTGACCTGGTCCTAGCAGTTCTGTAACGGTGCGTCCTCTCGCTGTTCTCTCCTGAACGAACCTCCTCCACTTACCTGCTGAAACAGATCAGCAAATACGTTTGGGTTGGGACACTCACCCTCCCGTTCACTTTCTGTAGCAACCAGGACGGGTTGTGGTCTTCCTTCCCTCTGGGGTCTGGGCCTCCACGCCGACCCCCACGACTGGCGGACCGTACAGTGCCTGTAAATAACTGCTCGAACCCAGGCCAATCCCGACGCAGTAACATGGGCACCGGTATATCCTCCACCATCCCGATCTCCAGCCTCCATGATCCCGGGCCGGCCGCCACGGTCACTTGGCAGGCTGATAGGCTTCGAGTATCTCCATCGACACAGGTGATCGGGATGGATGCCTTACCCCCAGCGCGTGGTCGGATTATCCCGGGTTGGATCAGTGTGTTGAACTACAGGAGTCCAAGGTGACTATCACGGGACGCCCATTTACCCGCACGGTACGCCGTGGAGCTCCAACCGCCACCGTCTAATGCACCGCACAGCCCGCCAACCATGCGGGGAGTTCGGGCGAACTGGGTTCCGTGGGCATTGGCTCGTCTATGGGGGTTACTGCTCCGGGTCTGGATACTGGCCCCGAGGTGCCCTATAAGATAATAACACTTGATATAAGATAATGATACATGTCACAGATACAATAAACTCTTTGCATCTTACCCATTTATGAATAATATAATAACTTTATGTATAAATAAACGCTTACTAATCTTGTACATTTTCATTATCGAAACAGCTAACGTTATGACATGATGACACATACACTGCTAATCCACAATAAAAATGTATAAGCAATCGAGAAAATATGTTGTAATTTACCGATCTAACACGGGATCAAGTCCATCAACAAACATGTCGTCTTCCAGGGAATCAACGCTCGACCCCAAACTATCTCTGTCAGAGACGCATGTCTCTGCTTCCTTCTGCTGCTCTTCATCGCTGCTCCTCATTATCTCCTCCAAAGCACTTTCAACATCAAAATACATCATCTGTGGCCAACGATCCATTGTTGAGAGGTTTAGGTGTAGACTTTGGAGAAATCCGTTCACTAAAATGTGCTCCGTACAGCGAAGCGATGCTGTTAACTGTACTAGCGGACCTAAAATGCCGACAGCGCTGTGAGCACACCGATGCACGCTGGGAGCACACCGATGTACGGTATGTTTGCGCACGGGTTATTCTCCAAATCTGTTTACGTAAACTTCACAAATGGACAATCATTGTAAGCCACAAATAGTTGGTATTACACCCATTCGTCAAAACTTTTCTGGCCAGGCATTGGATGGGTTTACCCAGTCAAAAACCAGGGTGCCCTGACTGACACCTCTGTGGGCCGGTAAGGCACCCTGGGTGTTTTCAATGATCGCAAAGTCTGTGATTGAAGGAAAGAGACGTGAATGGGCGTATTTTGTTCAGAAGATATTAGATTACGAGAAAACATTGATTTTGAACGGATTACAATCAATATTTAAACGAAAACGGACGTTGACTCGAAACGCGTATGAAAACAAAGGGGAATCTTATGAGTTTTTTTCAATTTGTTCATTGTTTTGGATGAAACAGTATGCACATTAAAGACGACCCTTATAAGGAGATGTATGTTTTTTTTTTTGGATTCGTCCGAACTGATCCGAACCAAAGGAGTTGAAAGATAAGTAGTGCCGTTTATTTTGTTTATGTTTGAAAGGCCGGTCTTTCCGCTTTTTATTTAACCCTTTCCTCTCTGGTGTTTTGATTACAAAAACAAGTTCAGAACACGAATCTTGAGTGTTTTAGCTTAAAAATGATGCATAGTTTATGACAGTTGATCGAAAATTAATGTAAAACAAAGGTAATAAAAAACGTAGACACGCCCACAAACGTGATGACGGCCCGCCTACGGGCCGATGCCTGAAAATAGGTTAAATAACTATGAAATTGGTTTTCTTTCTTTAGATCAAGAGAAAGCGTTTGATAGAGTAGACTACGGTTATCTCTACAATGTTTTAAGGAATTTTGGTTTTGGTGACACATTTATTTCATATATTCAGTTGTTGTATTCAAATGCATGTGTTCTTGTGAAAGCTGGTGGTGTTTTAAGCGCACCAATACCTGTTTTTAGAGGAATCAGGCAGGGCTGTCCACTCTCAGGACAATTATATAGCATTGTGATTGAGCCTCTTTTGTGCAGGTTAAGAAGAAATCTTAATGGAGTCTTGATTCCAAATGGAGACATAAGTTCTATGGTGTCTGTGTCGGCATATGCTGATGATGTTACGGTTTTTATTACAGGCCAAGACGATGTTACAGTTTTAACTAAGAATATTGAAAAATATGACATGGCATCCTCAGCTAGATTAAACTGGGGAAAAATTGAGGGCTTTATTATTGGAGTGGACAAGAAAAGGACCCCCACAGCTTCCTGGTTGGTTGAAATGGGGTAGGGAAGGGTTGAAAGTTTTAGGTGTATATCTAGGGAATGACAAATTTCAGGAAAAAAATTGGGAGGGAATGTTGGAGAAAGTAATTGCTCGATTGTCTAAATGGAAATGGCTATTAGCACAGATATCGTATAGAGGCAGAGTTTGGGTTGTTAACAATCTAACCGCCTCTACGCTGTGGCACCGGATAATGGTAATGGAGCCTCCGGATGAAATGGTTTGCCTTATACAGAGAGCATTAGTGGACTTCTTCTGGAGCGGGCAGCACTGGATCTGAGCAGCTGCACTGTATCTACCTGTCCAGGAAGGAGGACAGGGTCTTGTGGATGTGAGGAGTCGTATCCGTGCCTTTAGAATTCAAGGAGCACGGAGACTCTTTGAATTCTAGAACAATCAGAACAATCATTAAAAGCTGATAAGAAATATAGGTTCTGGGATTCTGTAAATTTTTCTTTACACAAATGTGTGTTACAGCGCCACCTGCTGTACAACAGTATAAACACTGATTCCCGTAATAACGTCTTTGGCGGGGAACCGATTTTTTTTTTAATGACGAGTTAAATCATCAATGTCGGTGAAAGAGTTAATGAAAAAGAGCAAGTAACAGAAGAAAATATTTTTTTTTAAAAAAGGCAAGAAATAAGACTCCAATCATTTAAAGTCCCTCTCTTATAATCATTTTCCGCTCATGTAATACCGAATAGTGTTATAATAATCAAAACATGCTTTACTCCTAATCAAAGCTATATACTTTGCAAAACAAATAGTAACATTGATGTAATTATATGATTATTGTTGTTATTATCATTACTATTATTATTGCATTCTCTCATAAACAGATTTACTGCTATGTTAGCTCTAGATGGAGAACAGTCTTTTTAAATACTTCAGCATGCTGGTTGTCATGATGTGAAAGGCAAGTTCCGCCTTGCATGTATCGCACACAACCGCATTTTTTGTTTTCAATTTGGTAAATCTTTCCCACACTTTATTTGTTCGCATTCGTTTGTACTCAGACATAATTCTCGCTGTGTGTCCTTCTACTGCGATAGCATTCAGGAAGACTGCATTACACTCTAGCGCTACAGTGCCGTAGTGGTCAAATTGTGATATTGCAGGCCCTTAAATTAAGTCATGTAATCAAACGACTACTTGACAACAAGAATATTTGTCTATTTTTTTATTGTTGACGTTGTCGACAATGTCGACTAATCGTTTCAGCCCTAATTTACACCAGTACTTCCTTTGTCCACACCGACAAAGAAAGTTATTTTATCAAACGTCCCACTTTTCGTTAAAGACGATGCTTTGGTTAAAGAACTCTCACGGTTCAGAAGAGTTGTCGCTCCTGTTAAAAAGATCGCGATTGGAAGTAAATCAGATCTAATAAAGCATGTGGTGTCTTTTAGGAGGTTCACCTACATGATTCTGAATGACAACAAAACAGAGCTTAATTTAAATTTGAAACTCAGAATTCAAGATTTTGATTATACTGTCTATGCATCTACTGATATCATGAAATGTTTCGGCTGTGGTAGAATCTGGCATTTGGTTCGTGCCTGCCCTGAGAAAACAAGCACGAAACAGGTTGAAGTAGATAAGAATGTGACACAGGATAAAGATCAAATGGATCGTGCAGCCGAGTCTCTGCCTATAAGTGCAGAACAGGTTGTCGAGCGCACAATGAGAAAAGTGCCCTGGGTCCCGACAGTTGAGGAAGCTCGAACTATTGCAGAGAGTATAATTGATGATGAGGATGATATACCTGAGCGTGATCAAATAAGATCAAATGTTAGTTTGGATTCCACTGTTGTAAAAGAGTTGATGAATGACACTCAAGCAAATTCAACAAACTGTTTGTCTGACATAGAATCTCTAGGAGACAATATTCCTTTGTGTGAGATGGATGTGGATCAAATTGTTTTTAAAAGTCCCGTAAAGAGGGGAAAGAAGGGGAAAAAGAAGCTTGTAAACAAGCAAGAAAAGACATTGAAAAAGAAAATGATTTTGAAACTGAGTATATGAGTAAATGAGTATGGTGCCAGTGACATTAAAAAGTTTCTGAAATTAACAAAAAATAAGAGAGAAGTTCAGGTTGCTGAATATTTTCCAGACCTTGAACTTTTTTTGGATAAAACTAAGATGTTTTTGACTGAGGGTTGTTTTTTGGATACAGAAGTGTATCGATTGAAGAAATTTGTTATGAAAATCCAAAATCAGCTGAGTAATAATGATGTTTAAATCACTATTTTTTTAACCTGTATTAGCTATGCAGTAGTTTTTTTTTTTCATTTCATATTTACACATGGGGGAGATCCGTAGTGCATCATTAAATGTGAACGGTGTTTGAAATTGTGCAAAGAGAATGGAAATATATGAAATGGTGAAACAAAACAGCTAGATGTTCTTTTCTTATAAAAGAAACGCATAGTGATGAGAAAATTGTTACAGACTGGGCAAAAGAATGGAATTGTCACAAAACCTCTTGTAGTGGAGGAGTAGCCATGTTATTTGCTAAGAGTTTTACACCTTGTTCTGTGAAAGTGGAGGAAATTGTGAAAGGAAGGCTTTTAAAAATTAAGGCTCTTTTTGAGAAACACGTTTTTGTTTTTATTTGTTTGTATGCTCCAAATTTGCCAATTGAAAGAACTGATTTCTTTGATATTTGGTGTACAACTCTACAAAAGTGTAATAGTGATGAATATTTATTTCTGGGAGGTGATTTTAATTGTGTTGAGAAGAATGTGGATCGTAATCATGTAGAGCCACATATGCCCTTTCGTAAATTGCTCAATCGAACAATTGAAGCAATTGAATTATGTGATGTGTGGAGACTTTTAAATGGGAACATGAGGCAATACACATGGTCCCATGCTCATGATAATTTATTATCTTTTGCCAGATTAGATAGAATTTATAGTTTCAGACATCATTGTAGTATTTTCAAGTGTTGTGTAATAAATCCAGTTGGTTTCTCAGACCATAGTTTAGTCAGTTGTAAAGTTTTTTTTAACTCTATATCACCAAGAAGTGCATACTGGCATTTTAATACTGTTTTATTAAGTGATGGCCATTTTAAGGATGTTTTTGCAATTTTGGGGGGAAGTTTTAAAAATTAAAAAGTTAATTTTAGCTCTTTACAGAAATAGTGGGTTTTTGGCAAAATTCTAATTGAGATTTTCTGTCGACAGTACACCCAAAATATCACAAAAGAGACATTTTAATCCATAAATATTTTAGAAAGTGAAATTTTAAAACTTCAAGAAATGGCACAATCAAGTGGAAATCAAACCCATATTGATTCCTTGTACTTTAAGAACAGCGTTCAGACAACTGTGTTGTCTGACCTACAAGAAATGAAGGCACAAGGTGCGCTGGTTAGGTCTCGATTTAAGAGTTTACAACAGATGGATGTACCATCTAAATTTTTCGTCAGTTTAGAGAAAAAGAATGGCCAGAAAAGATTCATTCATTCTTTAACCTCTGAAACAGGATCTTTGTTATCTGTCTCGAAAGAAATAAGAGAACGAGCAGTTTGTTTTTATGAAAAGCTCTATGAGTCTGAATACAACAAACATGAAAATAATGAAAATAAGTTTTTTGAAAATGTACCTAAGGTCTCAGAAGAGGTAAACGTCAAGCTCAAAAAGGCTTTTAGCTAGATAAACTGTACAAAGCTCTTCAATGAAAAATGGCAAAGTTCCTGGGTTAAACGGAATCCTAGTTGAATTCTACAAGGCCTTTTGACCCATTATAGGAGAGGATCTATTAGCGGTTCTGAAGAACAGCTTGGCTGAAGGTCTTCTGCCATTGAGCTGTAGAAGAGCGGTCCTTACACTTCTGCCCAAGAAGGGCAATTTGAGCGATATTAAGAACTAGAGACCTCTGTCTTTATTATGTTGTGATTATAAAATGCTTTCTAAGGTATTGGCTACTTGTTTGGGGAAGGTTTTAGATGAGATCATCCACCCTGACCAGTCCTACTGTGTGCCTTGTAGGTACATTTTTGGCAACATTTATTTAATTAGAGATTTATTTGATGTATCTAGTATGTTTGGTATTGATATGGGTTTGATTTCTTTAGATCAAGAAAAGGCTTTTGATCGTGTAGAGCATAATTATTTGTGGAAGACGTTTAAAGCCTTTAATATTAGTTCTGAGTTCTTATCATATATTAAAGTTTTATATTGTGATATTGAAAGTGTACTGAAGTTTAATGGTGGTTTATGTGCTCCTTTTAAGGTTTGTCATGGTGTTAGACAAGGGTGTTCTTTGTCAGGGATATTGTACACACTTGCAATATAACCACTTTTGAATACTTTGAGGAGAGTTCTGGAAGGGGTGTCATTGCAAAATTGTAAAACTTCTCTCTGCTTGTCTGCTTATGCTGATGACATTGTTTTAATAGTTAATCAGCAGAATGATGTTGATGTATTATTGAAGGTTTTAGATGATTTTAATACAATTTCTTCAGCCAGAATTAATTGGAATAAGAGTGAAGCAGTTATGTTAGGTGAATGGAAAAATAAAGTTATAACTCTTCCTGATGTGTTATCTTGGACAAAAGAAGGTTTAAAATATTCGGGAGTATACTTAGGAAATGATACATTTGTTCAGAAAAATTGGGAAGGTACCATTGAAAAGATAAAGAGTCGACTAGAAAAATGGAAATGGCTTGCACCATGTTTATCATATAGAAGGCGGACATTAATTATTAATAATTTAGTGGCTTCCTCTTTGTGGTACCGTGTGGCTTGTGTGGATCCATCATTCCATTTACTTGGAAATATTCAATCAGTCTTGTTGGACTTTTTTTGGGACAGATTACACTGGGTACCACACAGTGTTTTGTACTTACCAAAAGAGGAAGGAGGCCAAGGACTAATGCATCTACAAAGTAGAATTGCAGCCTTCCGATTACATTTCATACAACGTTTCCTCACCTGTTCAGAAAATTTGACTTGGAAATCAGTAGCATGTGGTATTTTTAAATCTGTTGATGAACTCTGTTTGGATAAGCAACTGTTTTTATTGGATCCTAAGAGAGTCAACACATCAGAACTTCCTTTTTAATGTGTGGGATCTTTTCAAAGTGAGGAGAACGGAAGCGACAGACTCACTCTTTTGGCTTTTAGAAGAGCCTCTGGTTTATGGTGCTCATATGGACATTTTAGATGCATGTGGGACTTTAAATGATGTTTTTGGTAGGTCTAAGGTCTCAACATTAAGAATTTTAATAAATTTAACTGGGCCAGGTTTTAAAGATGTGGAAAATTTGTCTGTTTCCTTGGGCTTAAGATCAATACGAATTGTTACAAAAGTTCTTGAGAAGTTGCAGTCTAGTTTTTCTGAAAAAGAAAGGAGCATTCTTGAAGATTTTTGTTACTGAAAAACTTTTGCCTAACGATAGGTATCAATTTCCAATTTTGTTCTTATCTCCAAATGTAGAAGGTTTTTCTGGGGGTTTTTTGGAAACTGATCAAGTGT
>NC_079561.1:20645599-20648099 GCF_015846415.1 Triplophysa dalaica | reverse complement strand
TGGGAAATATACCTGTACTAAAGATGATATTAAACAGTTTCTGAATGGGAAGATCTTCATGGTGGGGTTTGTTAAGTGTGTTCCAATGTTCCCAGAAGCGATTTGTTTCTAGAGATTGTTCAATTGCTTTTAACTGGTTTTGTGTATCTTGTTTCTTTTTTCTTCCTTAGTGTTTCCTTATATTGTTTAACTTTTTCATGGTAGAGTTGGCGTGTGTTTACATTGTCAGCATCTCTGTGTTTCTGATTTGATAGAATTCTTACTTCTTTTCTAAGGTTTTTACTAGTGGTGGGCCGTTAACGGCGTTAACGGCGTTAACGCAGTGAGACTCTTATCGCGCGTTAAAAAAAATGTCGCCGTTAATCTATTCTCAAAGTTGGGTTGGGAGCTGGGTCTATACTACGCAAGCTATGATGATTTTCTCCTTGATATTTTAGCGCGGATGTATACCAGCTTAACTGCACTGTACGGGGCGAGAACGAGATTTTTCAACTCGCGTGATTCGCGTCATTCGCGGAAGCAGAAGCCGCCTCATCATCTCATAACCAGGGCTTCATTCGCGCGATTCGCGCCGCAAGTAGGTCTATTGGCTCTTTTCATTAACATATAAATCACTCGCGCTTGACACGCCATTCAAGTTTGGTCTGAACACAACATCACGTTACTGTGAAATTACCGCATCAAAAGTGACGTGCTAACATGGATGCAGCTATGAAGCCGCCGGGTTTGCTTCAGGGAATATTCATTTTTAAGAAGCTTCCCAATAGAAACATCGACAAGACTAAGGTTGTTTGCACCTTGTGCAATGCGGAATTGGTTTAAAAAAAACACTTTCTCTCAACAGGTAGTGGTCTAGCTTTAGTTGAAACCAGTAACTTTGTATTGAGATCTAATGTATTATGGCTCCTGTATGACAGGTCGCTTGTTGCTCCCTCACTCTTTGTAAGTTGCTTTGGATAAAAGCGTCTGCTAAATGACTAAATGTAAATGTACTGTAGGAGCTCTTCCAGTCTCAAGTACCACCTAAACGGAAATCATCCCTTAGCTAATGCGGAAGTAAACACACGTTCATCTTATTGAACATAATTTAATTTTGATCACCAATTATCATAGTAGAACAGCTTTCTCAAGCAGTTTGTGATGCATTTTGGAAACAGGAGATGAGCCCCTGGTCTAATGCGCCACCTGGCTTGAGAAACCCGTTCTCAAAGACTTACTTTTAGTCATTATTTGGGTAGCACACATATTCCGAATGCCTTCGGCAGAATTCAAATGAGCCATTTTAATCTAGATTAATCTAGATTAATCTTGGAATTAATCTAGATTAATCTAGATTAAAAAAATTAATCTATGCCCACCACTAGTTTTTACACTCCTTATCAAACCATTTCTCATTTACAGGCTTTTTGTTTGGTTTTGTGTTAGTGGGTTTTAGGTTAGATAGTGTTGCAGATATTGTAAAAATTTGGTTAATCCTGTCTACTGCTAAATTTACACCTTCACTATCGTGTGGAAATGGGGTATCAAGGAATTTATTCAGTAGGATTTGAATTTTTGGTTCACGAGTTATGCTTTTGTATGTATCTTCGCAATTTTGTTTCCACCTGAAAGTTTGTTTTAGGGTATGGAGGTGAGTTTGTTTTGATGCCTCTGTGTTAGGTTTGGATCTATTGAGGTAGAGAGTGATTTTACTGTGATCTGACAATGGGGATGGTGGGCTAACTGTGAACGCTCTGAGGGAGTTAGGATTCAGATCCGTGATGAAATAGTCTACCGTACTGTTACCCAGCTTAGAACTATAGGTGTACCTACCGTATGAATCTCCTCGTAGTCGTCCATTGACCATGTACAGACCCAGTGTGCGACAAAGATGGAGAAGTCTTAATCCATTTTTGTTTGTTGTTTTATCGTAGTTCAGTCTTTGTGTGTGTGTAGGTATGGAAAGGACATCTCCTCCTGGAATGTGTTTGTCTCCCTTGGAGTGAACCGAGTATGATTCTTCACCTGTCCTGGCATTTAGGTCACCGCAGATCAGAACTTTGCCCTGTGACTGAAAGTAGTTGATCTCCTCTTCCAGGATCGTGAAACTGTCCTCATTGAAGTAGGGTGACTCTGCTGGAGGGATGTAGGTTGCACACAGGAAGATATTCTTATCTGTTGAAGTGATGGTCTTGTTGATTTCTATCCATGTGTAAAACTGGCCAGTTTTAGTCATTTTTATTGAGTGGGCGTATTCGGACTTATACCAGATCAGCATTCCGCCTGAGTCTCTTCCCTGGGTGACACCAGGCAGTTTGACGGATGGAATGATGAATTCTCTGTAGTTTGTAGGGCGACCAGTGGGTCCGTCTCCTCTACTCCATGTCTCCTGTAGGATGAGGATGTCTGAGTTTTTTGTTTCAGAGCTGAAGTCTATGTTTTTGCTTTTCAGTCCAAAAGCAGATGACCTCAGGCCTTGAATATTCCAACATGATATTGTAAATGATTTGTTATCCATAAG
>NC_079561.1:20573099-20640599 GCF_015846415.1 Triplophysa dalaica | reverse complement strand
GGCATTTCTGATCATTTTCTTGTTCAATGTTCTATCTTTATTAAGGATGTGAAATGCAGCAGTGCTTATTGGCATTTTAATGTGGCCCTCCTTGCTGACATTGTTTTTAAAGATACTTTTAAGGCTTTTTGGAATGGTTATGCAAGAACAAAATCTGAATATACTTCTTTACAACAGTGGTGGGATATAGGGAAGAGTAAGATAAAACAGTTATGCTTACAGTATACTCTCAATGTCACAAGAGACATGACCAGGTCTATGAAGGATCTGGAGAGTGAAATAGTGAAGCTGCAAGAGTTGGCAGGCTTCACAGGAGAAAGAGAACATTTTGAAGCTCTCAAATCTAAAAAGTCAGCTCTATCTAACTTGTTGGGTTTTTCTGCTCAAGGTGCCCTAATTCGTTCCCGTTTTAACAATGTTGCAAAAATGGATGCACCTTCCCACTTTTTCTTCGGCCTTGAACGTAAGAATGGACAGAAAAGACTTATGCACTCTCTACGATCTAACACCAAGCAGGTATTGCTTGAGTCTGCTGAGATACGAGGATATGCGGTAACGTTTTACGAGAAACTTTTTAAAAAAGAATATTGTGAGAGAACAGATGTGGCACAGTCCTTCTTTGAGGGTTTACCAAAAGTCTCCAAGGATGCTAACACAGAGCTAGATGCCGTGATTACAGCAGCTGAATTGTACACTGCTTTACAGAGTTTGGAGAGTGGCAGGGCTCCAGGCATGGATGGACTCCCTGTGGACTTTTATAAAGCTTTCTGGCCTGTCATTGGCAACGATTTGCTGCTTGTTCTCAGGGACAGCTTGAGGAAAGGACTTTTACCACTGAGTTGCAGGAGGGCAGTCCTCACCCTCCTTCCTAAGAAAGGAGACCTACAGGAGATTAAGAACTGGCGGCCAGTGGCCCTGCTTTGCTCTGACTACAAACTGCTGTCAAAGGTTTTAGCCATGAGGTTGAAAAAAGTAATTGAGCAAGTAGTTTATGTCGATCAGACATATTGTATACCTGATAGGCAGATAACCGACAACATTTTTTTAATTCGGGATGTTTTGGACCTCTCCAGCTCATTAGGCTGTGAAATTGGTCTGATTTCGATAGATCAAGAAAAGGCGTTCGACAGAGTGGAACATCAGTACTTGTGGGAAGTGCTAGACACGTTTGGTTTCAGCTCTAGTTTTATTTCCATGATCAGGGTCATGTATAGTGACATTGAGAGTCTACTTAAGATCAACGGTGGTTTGAGTGCTCCTTTTAAGATTCAGAGGGGAATTAGGCAGGGATGCTCTCTATCAGGCATGTTGTATTCCCTAGCCATCGAGCCTTTCCTACACAATTTAAGAATGATTCTTACAGGAATAACTATACCTGGTTGTGATTCAGTTTTTAAATTATCCGCCTATGCTGATGATGTTGTTGTGTTTGTAAAAAGTCAAAATGATATTAATCTCCTTGTGAAATGTATTAACGATTTTGGTGTTTTATCTTCTGCAAAAGTAAATTGGGAAAAAAGCGAAGCCATAGCTGTTGGTACTGAAGTAATTAAAAATATCTCTTTACCAGGTGGGTTATCTTGGAGCAGGGGTGGTTTTAAATATCTTGGCGTTTATCTCGGGGATGACTGTTTTTTGTACAAAAATTGGGACAATATCTTAGAAAAAGTGGAAGGACGCTTAAAGAACTGGAAATGGATTCTTCCTCAACTGTCCTTTAGGGGGCGTACCCTGGTGATAAATAACTTGGTATAACTATGTTGTGGCATCGTTTGATGTGCACGGATCCACCGCCACAGCTGCTAGCCAGAATACAGGCAGTTCTGGTCAATTTTTTCTGGGACTGTTTGCATTGGGTCCCTCAGAGCATACTGTCTTTACCGAAGGAGGAAGGAGGACAGGGACTTATTCACATCCCCAGCAGGGGCGCTACATTTCGACTCCAGTTCATCCAAAGACTGCTTGTTGGACCTGCTGATCTTGTTTGGAGGCCCTTAGCCCGGTCTATTTTGAGTCAAGGTGGAAAATGGCGTCTGACGGAATCTTTGTTTCTGATGAACCTAAACTCTAAACAACTTTGTAATCTTCCAAAGTTTTATCAGCGACTTTTTACTGTCTGGCAGATGTTCCACAAACAAAGGACGAGTTCAAATTCCCTGTCATGGTTGTTGAAAGAGCCAGTTGTACAGGGAACACGTTTTAATGTTGAACTCATAGCAGGACTTTTTGTTCGACAGCGTTTTCACTCAGCTGGAATTGTTAGTCTTGGTCAGGTTGTTGATCTGTGTGGCCCTCATCTGAACAATGCTGAAGAACTGGCATCTCGGGTTGGAGTCAGGTCCATCAGGACCATAGAGAATATACTAAACATTTGGAAATGCGAACTCACAGACTCTGAATTTTCTTGCTTAAATGAATACTGTAATGGTCTCTGTCAACCCAATAATAATGACCCTTTTCCTGAATTGTTTCTTGTTCCTGACCTAAAAAACTTTTCTCGTCAGCTTTTGGAGCTAAGTGAAACTCTTACAAGTAGACTAGTTGATATGAGTGGAAAAAATATGTATAAACTGTGTGTCAAGATAATAAATAAGGATAAACTAAGTGGTAGGCCTGACACTCCTTGGAGAGCTCATCTAGGGCTTGACAACGAGATCAGACCTGTGTGGAGAGCATTATACAAACCACCGTTGACAAAGAAATGTGGAGATCTCCAATGGAGAGTGCTGCATGGAATTTTAGCTGTAAATGCTTTTGTATCTGTCATCAATCCAAATGTAAGTGACGAATGTCCTTTTTGTTCACAAAGGGAAACAGTGTTTCATTGTTTTTTGGATTGTGGCAGACTTAACTCTCTATTTGTATTGTTACAGCAGATGTTCTTAGAGTTTGGAGAAACATTTTCTAGAGAGATGTTTATTCTAGGATTTAAATTCAGTCAGAACTCTAGATTCAAATGTCAGTTATTCAATTTTATTTTTGGCCAAGCAAAAATGGCCATCTACATTAGTAGAAAGAGTAAGATTGAGGGGTCCTTGGACCACGAATTAAACAATGTCTTTCTTAGAATGCTGAAAGTAAGATTGAAATTTGATTTTACTTTTTATAATGCTACAAACAATGTTGAAGAATTCATGCTCATATGGTGTTATAAGGATGTGTTGTGCTCTGTTGTGGAGCATGCTTTATGTTTTGGAGTCGTTTTGGGGTGATTTTTTTTGTTTTTGTTTTCTCCCCACAACAATAGTTAGTACTTATATTTGTTGTTTCTTTTCTTTTGTGTCATGTAAAGAAATTATTTTTGTATAAATAAAGAGGTTTCAAATCTCATCTCTATATCTCTCTCTCTCTCTCTCTCTTTCTCTCTCTCTCTCTCTCTCTCTCTCTCTCTCTCTCTCTCTCTCTCTCTCTCTCTCACTCTCTCACTCTCTCTCTCTCTATCTCTCTCTATCTCTCTTCTCTCTCTCTCTCTCTCTCTCTCTCTCTCTCTCTCTCTTTCTCTCACTCTCTTTATCTCTATCTCTCTCACTCTCTCTCTCTCTCTCTCTCTCTCTCTCTCTCTCTGTCTCTCTCTGAGTGAATGCTGGAAGCGAGTGGAAGGAGTCGTTTGGTGTGAGTGAGAGTATTTCGAGTATATCTTATCTTTTCTTTTCCGTTTTTATTAATATTTTTCAGCTAGTGTAGGTAGGGTAATAAGGTGTAACATTACTGACTTCGGTCAGCGTGGTGGGGTAATGGGGTCGGATGTGAGAGATTTCTCGCGGCTGACGCTCGGGCATGGTTGCAAATGTATGCCCGACGCCGCGGTATCTGTGGAGGATTGTCTGATAGCCGTGAGTGCGGCGGTCGGAGGCGCTCATATCAGATCGGCCTCCCGCATGAATAAGGCCATTGTAATATTTTTGAGTGAAAGTCAAATGGTGGATGATCTAATTGAATCTGGATTAATAATCAAAGATACTTTTGTACCCGTTTTGCCTTTATCAAGCCCATCGAAAAAAGTTGTGTTATCAAATGTCCCCCCTTTTGTAAAAAACGAACGTTTAGAGCAAATACTCCAGAGGTATGGAAAAATAGTGAGTCCTATAAAAATGATTCCGCTTGGATGTAAAAACCCCCAAATTAAGCATGTTATGTCTTTCCGCCGTCAGGCTTTCATGATCTTAAATCCTCAGAGCGATTCATTAAATCTGTCTGTTAAACTGAACATTGATGGCAAGGATTACACTATATTCATTAGCTCTGATTCCATGAGATGTTTTATCTGTGGTGCTTTTGGACACATCAGGCAAACATGCCCGAATCGGGACAGGCCGGCGGTGTCTGATGTGACTCGAGCTGCTGAGGCGGAGAACAGTGAGCGAGTGACGGGCGAGGATGCCGCTGCGGCCGCTGTGGCTTCACAACCCCAGCCGGCTGATGCGCTTTCCGCGCCGGGTGATTCACCCGAGGAGAGACCGGGGCAGGTTCCCTCTAAAGACGGCCTAAAGGCTGCTGAAGAGGCGCCTGGGCCGAGTCATATCCCCGCTGTACCGCCGGCAGATGTTAGCCGAGTACTCTCGCAGCCTGTGCCCGAGACCGAGGCGCTTAATAGAAAAGAAAAAAGGAAACTTGACAAAACTGTTACCGAAACCACCGATGACTTATTAAAGCAAAGCCAAGAGGATATCTCATCTCAGGAGCTAATGGATTTAGAGTCACAAAATGAAGATTTGGACAATGAATATGAGGATATTGAGACCACTGAAAATGACACCATGTATTCAGAATTGGCTTCTGGAGGTAAGATCATATTTTACTCTGTACAGCAAATTAATAAATTTCTTGATGCTACGAAGGGGCATCGTAAACCCAAAATACAGTCATATTTTCCAGATTTAAAACTGTTTCTGGCGTCCTGTACTTTGGCTATGAAAAAGGCCACGTATGATGAGCTTGATAAACCCAAACGGTACCGTCTTAAGAAGCTGCTGAGTAATGTTAGAAGCTCTTTGAATTTACATGGCAAAAAATGAATTCTGTATATTCATCTCAGGCGTACTTCTGTGTACTGTTATTTCTCAGTGTTTATTCCATTTTATTTGTCATGGCACCGTTGAGACTTGGCTCTTTAAATATCAATGGGTGTCGTGATGCTGTTAAACGGACCAGTCTTTTTGATTATTTAATGCTAAAGAGCATTAGTGTAGTTTTTCTTCAAGAAACACACACTGATGTTAATAATCAGATACAGTGGTTGAGTGAGTGGAAGGGGCAGGCTATACTGAGTCATGGCTCCAGTGTGAGTGCAGGGGTTGCAATACTAATGGCACCTGAGATTAAAGGTCAACCTATAAATGTTGTTGAGATGATTTCTGGTCGCCTGCTGAGAGTCGATACAACAATTCAAGGGGTCAACTTTTCTTTTATCAATGTTTATGCTCCTAACACTGGGCCAGAACGCATTTCTTTTTTTGATGAGCTTAAGACTGTATTAAGTAATGTTCCTCATGATAGGATTATTGTTCTTGCTGGGGATTTTAATTGCACTTTGGATCACACTTTAGATAGGAACCATGCTGAACCCCACAGTCAATCAGCTGATGTGCTTAGGGCTTTGATCACATACCATGATCTTGTAGATGTTTGGAGGGAATCTTTCCCCCAGGTTAAACAATACACCTGGCTGAGAATGAACTCAAATATGATATCTGGTGCAAGGCTAGATAGAATTTATGTGCAGAAAACTGCTAGAGATAAGTTCTTTAATAGCAGTATTTTCCCCACGGCTTTATCAGATCATCATTTTCTGTCTGTTAGCGTCACCACTGCACAGAGCACCTTTAAACACCCTTATTGGAAATTTAATTGTAGGCTATTGCAAGACCACATCTTTGTGCACTCTTTCACGTTTTTCTGGGAGGTCTGGAGAGAGAGAAAAACGCAATATAAGTCTCTGAGCCAGTGGTGGGACATTGGCAAAATCCAAATTAAAATGTTTTGTCAGAGATATTCTGCATACAACAAAAGTATACTAGATGAGAAGATGACCCAAATTGAACAAGAAATCCTTCAACTCAACTTTGAAGGAGACCGTGTGGATACTACAGAAGCCTTGGAACGAAATAGGCGTCTGCTGCGGAATCTGTTCGAGGATAGAGCCCAGGAGACACTGCTTCGAGCAAGATTTTTAAATTTTAATAACATAGATGCCCCAACATCCTTTTTTTTCAATCTGGAGAGGAAGACGGTGGATAAGAAAACCCTGAACTGTTTGAAACTGCCGGAAGGGGGAAAAGTTACTGATGAAAATGACATCAAATCACACGCACTTCGTTTTTATGAGGATCTTTATCGGGCTGAACCCTGTGACAAGGAGATGACGGACCTTCTCCTTCAGGATTTACCTCAGCTTTCAAAAGAGGAGAAATCTAAGCTTGATAAACTGTTGACTTTTGATGAAGTATCTTTAGCTGCTCAAGAACTGTCATCAGGTAAAGCCCCGGGTTTGGATGGATTAAATGCTGATTTTTATACTCGCTTTTGGCCAGTCATTGGAAAGGATTTGTTTTCGGTGTTCATGGAGAGCATTAATAGAGGTACACTACCTGTGAGCCTACGGAGAGCTGTGATCACCCTACTACCAAAGAAGGGCGATCTTGAAGACATCAGATGTTGGCGCCCCGTATCATTACTCGGAACAGATTATAAAATACTCTCTAAGGCTTTAACCAACAAGATTAAACTTTATATTTCTTCTGTGATTCATACTGACCAGTCATATTGCATCCCAGAACGAACTATATTTGATAATCTGTTTTTGATTCGAGACATGATCTCTTTTGCCAGAGCACATAAGCTCGACATTGGTTTTGTCTCCTTGGACCAAGAGAAGGCCTTTGATCGGGTTGATCATGACTTTCTTTTTAAGTGTCTTAAAGCGTTTGGATTTGGTCCGTCTTTTATTGCTTATGTCAAACTGCTGTACACAGATATTTATAGCATACTAAAAATTAATGACTCCCTTACGAGACCATTTAAAGTAAGCAGAGGTATACGACAAGGGTGTGGTCTCTCAGGTATTTTGTATGCTGTTGCCATTGAACCACTACTGGTAGCTCTAAGAAACAAGCTGGGTGGTGTATCAATAGCGTGCCCAATAACCTCAAATTCAGTGACTGTGAGACTTAGTGCCTACGCTGATGATGTCACTGTTGTTATCAGATCAGCTGAGGATGTTAAGGAATTGAGAGAATCTCTTGAGGCCTACCAGAAAGCCTCCTCCTCTCGGATAAACTGGCAAAAGAGTGCTTCTTTCTTACTGGGTGACTGGGAAGGTAGAGGCCCTCCTGTACTTCCTCAGCACTGCTCCTGGTGCTTGGAGGGGTTCAAAGTGCTGGGAGTTTTTCTTGGGACAGATCATTATAATCTGAAGAACTGGGAGGATATTGTTGAAAAAGTATGTGGACGTTTGCAAAGATGGAGATGGATTCTGTCTCAGCTGTCATACAGGGGAAGGGTGCTTATTGTCAATAACCTAGCAGCCTCTATGTTGTGGCATCGCCTTAATGTTCTGGACCCACCAAAAGGGTTGTTAAAAAAATTGCAGAAGACTTTTGTGGATTTTTTCTGGGACGGGTACCACTGGCTTCCCCCTGCGATCCTTTATCTGTCGGTTGCCGAAGGTGGTCAGGGGCTGATTGATTTAGCAGCCAAGGTGAAAGCTATGAGGCTAAAGACAGCTCAAAACCTACTTTACCCAGTGGAATTCAAACCATGGGTGTCTTTCGGTCTGACTTTGTTCAGAACTTTTGGTGGGTTCGGTCTTGATAGACAGCTTTTTTTAATGTCCTATCACGGTGATGGTTACTCATCTGATATAAATTTCTATGCTTCTGTTCTAAATTCCTGGTCCGTTTTTAAGCTACTTCGTCAGGAAAACCATCATTTCGGTCTTGATGAACCACTGTTTTTTAACTCTTTTTTAAGTGGTAATACTTGCACATCCAAGACAATTATTAAAACCTTCATGGACGAAGGGTTGACTAAAGTTTCTGATTTAATTGACATTTCATCTAAAACATGGAGGTCAATGGTAGACATTTGTAATCAAACAGGTTTTAGGTCAGTCAGAACCATTGAGCGGTTTGTAAGCGTTTTGAAAGCAGCTTTTCCTTCAACACTCCGCTTGTTTGTAAGCAGTTTTCTGTCTGGGGGTCCTTCCATGGTTTCCTTCCCAAAGCTTATTGTTTCTCCAAGGATTTTTACGGCAGATGATCGGGCTGGAAAACTGCTGACATTTGCTAGGCTACTAGAAGTTGATTTTCAGGTTGCTGGTAAAAGAGACCTCTATCAGATTTGCATTAAAGCTGATTATTTTGATGTCATCCAAAACAGATGTGACACAAAATGGAGAGAATTTTTAAATGTTTCCTCGGATATCTCTCCTTCTTGGAGGATTTTCTACAAGGGTCCTCTTCCTAAACGGTCAGGAGATTTACAGTGGAGGATAATGCATTGTGCGTTGCCCACCAACACTCACGTCTCCAAGTTTAATGCAGATGTTTCATCAGGTTGCCCTTTCTGTCCTGCTTTGGAATCTGTTTTCCATGTTTTCACAGAGTGTTTTAGACTGGTATCGCTATTTACTCTGTTAGAAAGATTAATCTGTAATTTGGGTTTTGTTTTTAACAAGGTACTTTTTGTTTTTGGGTGCAAGTACTCACGAGCATACATACGACAGTGTACTGTGGCTAACTTCATTACTGGGCAAGCCAAACTAGCCATATGGAAGTCTGGCAGGCTAGCTGCTGAAGGGCGAAACGTGGATGTTCTTAAATTATTTACTGCTTTGGTGGAATCAAGAATAAGGGTGGAGCACAGATTTTTTCAAATGACTAATAACTTGCTTGAATTTGAATTCAAATGGTGTGTAAATGGTGCTATAGTGTCACTTTGTGAAGATGGAGAGATATTGTTTCATTGGTGATGTTCAAAGTGTTTTTTTTTTTCCTTTTAATATATATATATATATATATATATATATTACTTTTAATTCAATTATTTATGCATTTTATACGTTTATTTTCCTTCCATTCTTCCCCTTTGATGTCTTTTGAATAGATTGTTTTGTGATAAGTAAGACAACACAAATGCTAATAGATGGTTTAATAAAGTGTGTGTAAAGTCAAAGTCTCTCTCTCTCTCTCTCACTCTCTCTTTCTCTCTCTCTCTCTCACTCTCTCTCTCTATCTCTCTCTATCTCTCTTTCTCTCTCTCTCTCTCTCTCTCTCTCTCTCTCTGCGCATGCGTGAGCGTTTGTCGGGTGAGTGGAGTGAGCGGCTGGTGAGTGCGTGATTGTTTTTGTGCCCGCCGTGGCAAAAAACTAACTTTCTTTTCTTTACTTTCTTGCTATTGGATTTCGATAGTATAATTGTTAAGTTTCGCTGAGTTGGCCGCCAGAACCAGCGGGTTGCTGGCAGTAATGGCGGCACAATCTGACAGCGGATTTACTTCACTCACGCGACGTCACGGAGTTAAAGTGACGGGCGCGGGGAGTGTAGAAGAATGCACTTTGGCAGTATGGGAAGTGATAGGACATGATAGTGTGTTAGCAGCATCCAAAATGAACAATGCCATTGTTCTTTTTTTGAACAGCGTGGAGAAAGCCAACGAGGTAGTGGAGAGAGGCATAGTGATCCGAGGTTTGTTTACTCCGGTATATCCTCTCTCCACCCCCGCAAAAAAAGTAATAATTTCAAACATCCCTCCATTTATCAAAGACGAGATGGTGATTAAAGAATTATCATATTTTGGTAAAGTGATCGCTCCAGTAAGGAACATTAAAATAGGAAGTAAATCGGACCTGATTAAACATGTGGTGTCTTTCAGGCGATCTACTTTTATGATTTTGGACAGCAATAGAACTGAGCTAGATCTAAATATGAAACTCAGAGTAGATGGTTTTGACTACACCGTGTTTATTACCACGGATATTGTGAAATGTTTTGGGTGTGGAAAATCTGGACATTTGATTAGCAGGTGCCCTGAGCCCAAGACTCATAACAATAGAGAAAAAAGAAAGGAAAATGAAACTGCAGTAGAAACTGAAAATGAAGAACTTGTTGGTGTTGTGAATGTAACAAATAATGACCCAACCCCTAGCACATGTGATCAGGGAACACCAACTGTAAATGAAAAGATGAAGTCAAACGATTTAAATTTGACAAAAACCGACAATGCACAAAGTGAGATCAGTGAAATTGTCATTGAAATTGTGAATAAAGTTGGTGGTGATGAAAGTGAGGAACCAATTGATACACAGGCTAGTATGAGCCAGTGTTCTGATGTGGAGTCAGTGGTTGAAAGTATGAGTAATATTGAGAATTCCCTAATGGATACGGACCAGGTTGTGTTCAAAGCACCTTTAAAGAGGAAAAAGGACAGGAAGAGTATAGTGGTAAAACAGGCAAAAACAGTGGAAAAAGAACCAGAGGAAAGCAATGTGGTGCTTGAGGATGGTAATGAAAGTGACTACTCTGACTCTGGTGCGTCAATTTGTTCTCAAACAAGTGGCACAGGTGGCAACTATGGGGCAGATGAAATCCAGAATTTCCTAAAAGTGACAAAAAATGTAAGAGGTGTAAAAATTTGTAAATACTTTTCAGATCTCAAGCGATTTGTGGAAAGCATAAAGGTTTCGATGTGCGAGGGCCGATTTGACGAACAAGAAGTTTTTAGATTAAGAAAAATGGTGACAAAAATTCAAAAACAGTCAAACAATGATGATGATGACATGGCTTAATTTGATTTTTTTTGAACGTCTTTTTCTTTTTGCTGCGGTCTCTTCCTCCTTTCAAAAAATGACTGATATTCGCATTGCCACATTAAATGTGAATGGAGCTAGGGACTACAGAAAAAGAGCAGAGATAAATGAAGTAATGAAACAAAATAAAATTGATGTTTTTTTTGTTCAAGAGACACACAGCGATGAAAATAATGCTATTGAATGGGCCAAAGAGCATACTGGCCTCTCTTTTTTAAGCCATAACACTACTTTAAGTGGAGGAGTTGCAATTTTGTTCAATAAGAATTTTAGCCCATCATCGTTTGAAGTAGAAGAAATTGTAAAAGGGAGGTTTTTAAAGGTCAAAGCTGATTTTGTAGACCATGTTTTTGTTTTTCTTTGTGTTTATGCACCAACCTTGCAAATAGATAGAATGTTGTTTTTAGATTGTTTAAATACAGAAATAGGAAAATGCAATGGTGATGACCTATTGATTTTGGGGGGAGATTTTAATTGTGTTGAAAAAAATATAGATAGAAATCACATAGAACCACATATGATTTCAAGGAAGAAACTAATACAAATGATAGAATCCAATGAGCTATGTGATGTTTGGAGAAACTTTAATGAAAATGTAAAACAGTACACTTGGTTACATCTTCGTGATAATTGGTTGTCACTTGCAAGGTTGGACAGGTTCTATTGTTTTAGACACCATTTTAGTTTTTTTAAAAATAGCTCCATTTTACCAGTGGGGTTTTCCGATCATAGCTTAGTGATTTGTGTTTTAACTGTAAGCTCTGTGAAGTCACAGAGCGCATATTGGCATTTTAACACAACCTTGTTAAACGATTTACACTTTAAAGAAATTTTTGAATTTTTTTGGAAACAATTTAAAGAAGAAAAAGAGAAATATGTTTCTATACAAAAATGGTGGGATATTGGAAAAGTCCAAATAAAACAATTATGCCAACAATACACTCGAAATGTCACAAAAAATTTAACTGAAACCATTGCAATGTTAGAAAAGGATATCTTAAAGGCTCAAGAGTTAATACAGACAACCGGAAATCAAGACCAAATTGAAGTCCTTTATTCAAAACGAACTGCCTTATCAGATTCATATAGAAAAAAAGCATTTCAAGGCGTAGAACACATGGATGTTCCTTCAAAGTATTTCTTTGGCCTGGAAAAAAAGAATGGCCAGAAACGTCATATTCAAAATTTGCGCTCAGATACTGGAATCATGTTATCAGATCCTTTTGAAATCCGTAAAAGAGCAAATGAGTTTTATAAGTGTCTGTATAGTTCTGAGTACAAAGAAAATCAGACGATAAAACCAGATTTTTTTGAAGGATTACCAAAAATCTCCCAAAAAGCCAATGTGGAATTGTGTAAAGGCATCACCACAATAGAACTATATGAAGCTCTTCAGAGTATGGAGAATGGAAAAGTTCCAGGGATAGACGGTATCCCCTTTGAGTTCTATAAGGCTTTCTGGGGTATTATTGGAGAGAATCTGCAAACAGTTCTCACTGATAGTCTAGCAGGAGGGCTACTACCGCTCAGCAGCCGCAGAGCAGTTCTTACCCTCTTACCCAAGAAAGGAGATTTGGGTAATATCAAAAACTGGAGACCTGTCTCGCTTTTGTGCTCAGACTATAAAATTTTGTCAAAAGCATTAGCAATTCGTTTAGGGAAAGTCTTGGAGGAAGTCGTCCACTCTGATCAATGCTATTGTGTGCCAGGAAGATCAATATCGGATAATATTTTTTTAGTCAGAGATTTAATGGAGTACTCGAAGCTGGCTGAGTTAAATTTTGGCTTGATTTCCCTCGATCAAGAGAAGGCTTTTGACCGTGTCGAGCATGATTATCTGTGGGAAACATTAGATGCCTTTGGGTTTAGATTCGATTTTATAAAATATATTAAAGTTTTATACAGTGACATTGAGAGTCTATTAAAGGTTAATGGTGGTTTATGCGCTCCCTTCAAGGTTGAACGTGGGGTGCGACAAGGATGCTCGTTGTCTGGAATGTTGTACACTCTGTCAATAGAACCACTTTTACATAGACTAAGAAAAGTTTTGAAAGGTGTCTCTTTAAAAGACTGTGATGATACTTTTAAATTGTCTGCGTACGCCGATGATGTGGTTGTTTTTATTAACAGGCATACTGATGTGGACATTTTATGGAAAACTTTAAAGGATTTTAAACAGGTCTTAGCTGCAAAAGTTAACTGGTCTAAAAGTGAAGCTTTTAAGTTGGGAGAATAGACAGATGGAACCCCAAGTCTTCCAGATGGATTAACATGGTCAAAAGGTGGATTCAAGTACCTGGGAGTATACTTGGGAAACAATGTTTTTCAATCGAAAAACTGGGAAGAGACTTACGAGAAGCTGAAGGGTCGACTGGATAAGTGGAAATGGATTAAACCATCACTATCTTATAGAGGACGTATCCTTGTTATTAACAATCTTGTTGCGTCTTCACTCTGGCATCGTCTAAATTGCATAGATCCACCATTATATCTGCTGGCAAAAATTCAATCAATGCTTGTAGACTTTTTTTGGGACAAAATGCATTGGATAATCCATAGTGTTTTATATTTACCAAAGGAAGAAGGTGGCCAAGGACTCATAAACTTGCAAAGTAGGGCTGCTACATTTCGAATGCAGTTCATACAACGGTTCTTGACTGGACCTGAAGCTGTAAATTGGAGACCAGTGGCTTCTGCTATATTAAAGACTACTGGTGGACTACAGTTGGACAAAACGTTATTTTTAATGAATCCAACAAATGTTAATGTTAAAAAACTACCTATGTTCTACCAAAATCTTTTTAAAGTTTGGAATACTTTCAAGGTGGAACGAGACAGCAGAACAATGTCCTTATACTGGCTTCTTCAAGAGCCCTTGGTTAATGGTGCTAGATTAAATCTAGTTTACGGTGGTGTTTCCATGTCTGAATATTTTATCAAAGCTAAAGTCATAACACTTGGACATCTAGTAAATGTAACAGGCCCAAATTTTACAGAAGTGGAGAAATTGTCAGCATTGTTGGGTTTTAATTCAGCACGAGTTATTGGTAAAGTTATACAAGGTTTGAAGTCCATTCTTACAACGGAAGAGAATGAAATGTTAATTAAGTATAGTGCTAAGGAAATTCTTCCCTTAGAGAAAGATGAATTCCCAAAGATCTTGTTATCACCAAAGTTGGATGAATATACTGGCGTTTTTCTAGACTCCGGAAAATTACTAGATTTAGAATTGAAAGAAGTGAATGGGAAGAAAATATATAAAACCTGTGTTAAAAATTTTAACAAGAAAACATTACATGGGAAAGTAGATACACCTTGGCGTTCTTTTTTAAGTCTGGAAGAAAATGTAAAACCACAGTGAAGATCCTTTTATAAACCACCATTAACTAAAAAGAATGGAGATTTACAGTGGAGGATTTTACATGGCATCATTGCAGTTAATGCTTTTATTTCAGTGTTGAACCCAGATGTTGGTCAAGAATGTCCTTTTTGTTTTCAGAGGGAGTCCATTTTCCACACTTTTGCACTTTGTGATAGGCTTAAAGATCTATTTTCTGTTTTAAAACTTTTTTTTAACTGTTTTAATGTGGAATTCTCAACGCAGCTTTTTATTCTTGGTTTTAAGTATACAAGGACACGACAGAGGGAATGTCAATTGTTAAATTTTATATTAGGAAAGGCAAAAATGTCAATCTACATGAGTAGAAAAGACAAAATAGAAAAAAACTTTGATTTCAATGTGGTCTCAGTTTTCGCTGCCCTAGTTAAATCACGATTGCGAATTGATTTTTTATATTATAAATCAATCGATTGTTTATTAGTTTTTGAAGACATATGGTGTCAAAGAGAGGCTCTGTGTTCTGTTATTGAAAACAAACTTTATTTTTCCAATTTCTGTTGATTGTTTTTTTATGTTAAAGCCAAGTGATGTGTAAGGGTTGAGAAACTGTAATTAAAAGTTTTTGTTAAAAAATCAAAAAATCTCTATCTCTCTTTCTTTCTCTCTCTCTCTCTATCACTCTCTTTCTCTCTCTCTCTATCTCTCTCTATCTCTCTTTCTCTCTCTCTCTCTCTCTCTCTTTCTCTCACTCTCTTTATCTCTATCTCTCTCACTCTCTCTATCTCTCTCACTCTCTCTATCTCTCTTTCTCTCTCTCTCTCTCTATCACTCTCTTTCTCTCTCACTCTCTCTATCTCTCTCACTCTCTCTCTATATCTCTCTCTCTCTATCTCTCTTTCTCTCTCTCTCTCTCTCTCTCTCTCACTCTCTCTATCTCTCTCACTCTCTCTATCTCTCTCTCTCACTCTCTCTCTGTCTCTCTCTCTCTCTCTCTCACTCTCTCTCTATATCTCTCTCTCTCTATCTCTCTTTCTCTCTCTCTCTCTCTCTCTCTCTCTCTCACTCTCTTTATCTCTCTCACTCTCTCTATCTCTCTCTCTCACTCTCTCTCTGTCTCTCTCTCTCTCTCTCTCACTCTCTCTATCTCTCTCACTCTCTCTCTGTCTCTCTCTCTCTCTCACTCTCTCTCTATCTCTCTCACTCTCTCTCTATCTCTATCTCTCTCACTCTCTCTCTCTCACTCTCTCTCTATCTCTCTCACTCTCTCTATCTCTCTCACTCTCTCTATCTCTCTTTCTCTTTCTCTCTCTCTCTCTCTCTCTCTCTCTCTCACTCACTCTCTTTCTCTCTGTCTCTCTCACTCTCTTTCTCTCTGTCTCTCTATCTCACTGTCCTGCAGGTTTGGGCTTCAGTATTGCAGGTGGAGTGGGTAACCAGCACGTCCCTGGTGATAACAGCATCTACGTCACCAAGATTATTGAAGGTGGAGCTGCACATAAAGATGGACGATTGCAGATCGGAGACAAAATTCTTGCTGTGAGTTTTCATACAATTCAGTTTTATTTAAATAGAGCTTTTTACAATTTTCATTGTTGCAAAGCAGCTTTACATACAATTTCAAAAAAACATAATAAAACATAAATAAATGAAATAAAGACATTGTACAGTATGTCATAGAAATACATGGTATTACTGTAAGTTCCCTTTCTGTCGGTCTCTCGACATTGTGTCGAACCGACAGCACGCCGAGGCAGCCTTCGTGGACACATCTTGCCCGCACTGTGGGCGGATGAGATCCAGACATTGCCTTCATGGGTAGTTGTGTTCTTCTGAAATCCAGCCACCACCTCATTTGCTTCCCGGGCTGTGACACCAGTGGCTAAGAACCAAGCAGCATGGGTGATATGGGGACTATTGCAAGCGGGCTATTACACTGCTGCGGACCATGCTGCCTCCTCTCTCCACGCCATGGCTATCCTGCAGGTCCACCAGGCCATGGCATTGAAAGAGCTTCAAGAAGGTAAGACCTTGCGCAGATGTGTGACGCCGAGAAAGTCCGCTTGGGGCCCCCCCATGGCGAGGGATCCGAACTGCCAGCCATCGAACCACCCCCGGCAGGTCGATAAAGCAGATTGTACCCATAGCCCCCCTGTCTTGGTCTCTGGGAGCCTTTCAACAGCTTTCCAAACCGTCATGGTGGCTACGGAATATGATTCATCTCGGCGATGCGATCCAATTTGCCAGACATCCGCCCAAGTTTCGGGGCATCCTCTCAACCTCAGTCAACCCTAACGGGCTGAGGTCGCCACCCTTCTGGCCAAGGAGCGATCGAGCTTGTCCCTCTAGCCGAGATGTTCTGCCGATCTTGCAGAAGCGCATACTGATGTTTATCAGATGTCTTAATTGGTTCATGGCAATCGACCTGAAGGACGCTTACTTTCATGTCTCTATTCTCCATCGTCATCGCCTGTTCCTATGGTTCGCTTTTCGAGGGGCAGGCATACCAGTACAGATAGCCGACGCGCTCTCTCGTCAGTTGATGCCTTGCGGAGAGTGGAGACTCCACCCCAATGCGGTTCAGCTCATTTGGTTGCACTCCAGGCAGGCCCAGGTAGACCTGTTCACCTCCCTGGACACCACCCATTGCTTGCTTGGTACTCCCTGTCCGAGGCCCCCCTCGGCATGGATGCCCTAGTGTACAGCTGGCCGTGGGACAAGCGGCAGTACGCCTTCCCCCCAGTGAGCCTCATTGAACAGATCCTATGCAAGGTCATGAAAGAGGAGCATCAAGTGTTACTAGTTGCGCCATACTGGCCCAACCGGACTTTGTTCTCAGAGCTAATGCTGTTGACGACAACTCCCCCCTGGCCGATTCCTCTGATGAAGGACATGCTTTCCCAGGGGAAGGGTACGTTATGATGGGCCGAGGAGATCCTGTGGGACTCACCCTCTGCGGTGGTTGAGACAATCACTCAGGCTGGGGCCCCAGCCCATAAGTGGCGCCTCTTCTCGTCCTGGTTCTCCTCTCGAAGAGTAGACCCATGGACTTGCCCGATCGGGAACTTGCTGTCCTTCTTACAACAGAGACTTGAGAGTAATGTCTCCCATTCCACACTGAAACTGTGTGTAGCCGCCATTGCCGCTCATCACAACCCAGTTGCTGCCAAGTCTCTAGGACAGCACAAACTGGTCATTGGGTTTCTAAGCGGCGCAAGAAGGTTGAATCCGCCTCGTCCACGCTCCGTACCCTTTTGGGACCTTGATTTGGCAACCCTAGGTGAACCTCCTCCTTGCGGTAAACTCCTTCAGTCCGCACATTCCTCCCATGAGTTCTCCCCTAAACGGTGAGACCATGTTGGTATCTCCACTAAAGAACCTCCCTCTAGTAGGAAGTGGTCTCTATAGCTTGCTCCCCATCGAGAAAATAGTGCTTACCCAGTGCCCTTATGGTACCGTGAAGGCCAAAAGGGAATGTCTTGGTTACGGATGTAACCTTAGTTCCCTGATCAGGCATTGGGCAAAACTGCCTCAGACTAAGGCGCTGTGAGGTCAGAGGATGTCCTAATATGTATGCCGGATGTGAGTTATTTTTGAACACGTGTGTGTTTAGGTGAATAACATGTATTTAGAGGATGTGATGCATGAAGACGCTGTAGCTGCTCTGAAAAACACTGGAGATGTAGTGTATCTGAGAGTCGCCAAATCTCTCCAACATTATCAGGATGTCTACAATCCACCTGATATCACCAGCTGTGAGTACACACACACACATACAACCACACACACACCTGATATCACCAGCTGTGCGAACACACACACACACACACCTGATATCACCAGCTGTGAGTACACACACACACACACACACACACCTGATATCACCAGCTGTGAGTACACACACACACACATACAACCACACACACACCTGATATCACCAGCTGTGCGAACACACACACACACACACACACACACACACACACACACACACACCTGATATCATCAGCTGTGAGGACACACACATACACACATTTGCTTTGTACCCAAACATGTATTGTTTTTTTTCCAGCATATTCTCCTCATATGGATATGTCTGATTACCCACAAGGCCTTAGTCCCTCGTCTCCACGGCGATACTCTCCCATCTCTAAAGACTTGCTGCTGGGGGATGAGGACATCCCCAGGTGAACACACACACACAAATGTTTGACATGCATGTGAATCTGTGCTTATAGCATGTTGTGTTTGTGTGTGTCAGGGAGCCGAGGCGTGTCATCGTTCACAGGGGATCCACTGGTCTGGGCTTTAATATCGTGGGAGGTGAGGATGGTGAGGGAATCTTCATCTCCTTCATCTTATCTGGAGGAGCAGCAGATCTGAGCGGAGAGCTGAGGAAAGGAGATCAAATCCTCAGTGTATGTCCAAGCTACACACACTAACTACACAACATCACACACGACTACATCAAAACATGAACAGCTCTTCAGAGAGGATAATCTCATGTGAAAGATTTGTGACACACACACATCATTGAATGTCTGCAGGTGAATGGTGTGGATCTACGTCATGCCACACATGAGCAGGCCGCAGCAGCGCTGAAGAGTGCAGGACAGACGGTCACCATCATCGCACAATACAGACCTGAGGGTGAGACACACACACTTTGTGTTCATCACAGTGAAGCAGATTTTCATGTGAAATGTTGTTTTTGTAGTACAGATATGAAACTGATTTCGGAGACATGTGATGAGGGCTTAATGTGTGATTAGAGCTGAGTGAAGTGTGTGTGTGTCTGTCTGTGTGTGTGTGTCTGTGTGTTTAGAGTATAGCAGGTTTGAGGCAAAGATTCACGACCTGCGTGAGCAGCTGATGAACAGCAGTCTGATGTCGGCAGCAGCGTCAATACGAGCCAGCCAGAGAAGCTTTTTTGTCAGGTACACACGCACGCACACAGACACACACGCGCACACACGCACACACACAGACACACACTGCTGTCCTCTGGCAAGGGATGATAAGTAGTGGTCCTCCATAAAGCTGCATGTTGTTAGAGATGTCTCTCTCTCTCTCTCTCTCTCTCTGTGTGCAGGGCTCTGTTTGACTATGATAAGACGGCAGACTGTGGTTTTCTCTCTCAGGCCGTAGGCTTCAGGTTTGGTGATGTTCTGCAGGTGTTTGACTGCACTGAAGAGGAATGGTGGCAGGCTGGAAAAATCTCTCCAAATGGAGAACTGGAGGAGACGGGATACATTCCCAGCAAGAGAAGGTGTGTTTGCGAGGGAAGGGAAGACCCTACGGTATGGGGACATAGTGTCCCCGCAAAGATGGTAATATCCAAATCCTTGTCCATTTTTTGGTCCCCGTCAGGAAACAAGATTATAAATCATACAGAATGAAGTTTTCTGAAAATCTAAAAGAGCAGAAAGTGTTACGTGATTGTGAGGTTTAGGGGCAGAGAATAATATATTTAGTGTCTACAGTATAAAACAACTGTGTGTGTATGTTTCTTTTGATGTGTCATCAATCAATTAATTCTGTAGAGTTGAGAGGAAAGAGTGGCCACGCCTGAAGAGCCGAGACGCCATCAGTGGTGAGTGTGTGTATACAGGCCCAGCGCCTGCTCGTAAATCTTAGTTTAGTTACCATATACATAGTTTTTCATTATGGGATTTTTCAATCTGTGTGTGTGTGTTACAGGACGCAGCGAATACATTGTGAGCTACGAGACAGTGACACAAGTTGAAGGTGATTTTAGATTGTGAAAATGATGATTGTTGTGTATTATTGAAGATGCAGTCTGGTTTCATAGAGAAATATGAAGATATACTGTATGACCTCTCACTGTACAGTACATATCTGTTTGTTGTGTGTGTTGTGTTGACTGTGAGGTCATTTCCTGTCTGCAGTTCATTACGCGCGTCCAGTCATTATCCTCGGGCCGAGCAAAGATCGAGTCAATGATGATCTTCTCTCTGAATTCCCAGACAAATTTGGCTCCTGTGTTCCACGTAAGACTTGAATCTACAGCCGATGAGCAGCAAGAGTTATTCTAACGTTGGATGAGAAACATCTGAACATTTCTGCTGTGAGGTTTTGTGTAAACTAATGAAGAATCTCTCGTTCTTTTCGACAGACACGACACGGCCGAAGCGCGACTATGAGGTGGACGGGCGGGATTATCACTTTGTGTCATCTCGTGAACAGATGGAAAAAGACATTCAAAGTCATCGATTCATCGAGGCTGGACAATACAACAGCCATCTGTACGGAACCAGCGTTCAGAGCGTCAGACAGGTCGCAGAACAGGTACAGACACACAGAGAGAGAGAGAGAGAGAGAGAGCTAGGCTCGGCTAGCCGTGGATTATTCTGTTTATACAATGATTTTTTGCCAAATTAAAGCTTTTATTGATGTTTACAGTGTAATTTTAGATCAAACAGGTGAATATTACAGTTATTTTGTCAGTTCATTTAAGTGTAATCAAACCGACTGGAGCTACCCGTGCGTTAAAGGCTTTTAATGCACACCTTCCAGCCAATCAGAATCCAGTATTCAAACAGACCATGGTATTAATTATTTTATACCACGGGCAGTTGAATGCTTAATTCTGATTGGCTGATGAAGGTTAGACGGATATATCCATTATTTTCAGCTAAACGCACACCTATGAAGTAGTTCCAAATTTGTCCACCAGATTACAGTTCCATATCACTGCGCCCAGTGCCTACTGTCCATCCCATCTAACAACAGATAAAGTGACAGGAAAATTCCATTGTCTGAGAAGAAATCACTATTAATATTTATGGACAGCATGAATGGCCAGAGCACTGTACAGGACTGTTCAGTAGAAAAACTAAAGCATACATCAAAGGGAACAGCAAACTACAAGACACAATCACAATTTTCTTATTTGCTCCTGTAAAAGTGCTTTGGAACAATTCACATTGTGAAAAACGCTATAAAAATAAACTTGAATTGAATTGAAATGAATTGAAATGAACAATCAGCGGGTGAAAGATCACACCAAGCACAAAAATAACAAAAATGCATCTTAAATTTGTCTGTGGAATGGGTAAAACACACAGCAGGAGTATGTGTCACTTTTTTCTCTTAATACTTTTCTTATACGCCTGTGGTGTTAAATACGACGAAAACAAATCAAATAGATACTTGTCTTTTAACTCTCAGTTAAGCAAACACGTAGGCTCAAGCAACGGCTTTAGGTGTGCATTAACTTTCAATTAGTTGAATGGCCCGTCGTCAATTATTCCTTACATATCCCATTATTCTGATACTTTAATGTATATTTGGCTTTTTTAAATCTTTGGTTAAACTATACTCTATTTCTGTTAAATATTTACATATATTATAAAGCACTTTAATGTTGCACTACATACATCACACTTTATTTTATCACTCACATTGAATTAAGAGATATAGAAACTCATGAGCCGTGTGTGTGTGTTTGTGTGTGTGTGTGTGTGTGTGTGTGTGTTTGTCAGCAGGAGAAGCACTGTGTCCTAGATGTCTCTGCTAATGCTATCAGAAGGTTACAGGCTGCACAACTTCATCCAATCGCCATCTTCATAAGACCCTCGTCCCTGCAGAACATACTGTGAGTCAGTTGGTGTTTCTGTGATGGTTAGATGTCCTCGTAAAAAACACACGTGTGTGTAATGTTTATCTGACTGCTGTGTTTCAGAGATATAAACAAGCGTTTGACTGAGGATCAGGCACGGAGAGCTCTAGACCGAGCTGTTAAACTGGAGCAAGACTTCATCGAGTGCTTCACAGGTGAGAGATTCACATCTGTATGATCTCATCATCAGATCAGTCTAATCTCATCAACGCACACAGTCTGATCTGATCATCACACACACTTTGATCTCATCATCACACACACTTTGATCTCATCATCACACACAGTCTGATCTCATCATCACATCAGTCTGATCTCATCATCGCACACAGTCTCATCTCATCATCACATCAGTCTGATCTCATCATCCCACACAGTCTGATCTCATCATCACACACAGTCTGATCTCATCATCACATCAGTCTGATCACATCATCACATCAGTCTAATCTCATCATCAGATCAGTCTGATCTCATCATCGCACACAGTCTCATCTCATCATCACATCAGTCTGATCTCATCATCCCACACACTCTGATCTCATCATCACACACAGTCTGATCTCATCATCACATCAGTCTAATCTCATCATCAGATCAGTCTGATCTCATCATCACACACAGTCTGATCTCATCATCACATCAGTCTCATCACATCAGCACATCAGGCTAATCTCATCATCACAAACAGTCTGATCTGATCATCACACACAGTCTGATCTCATCATCACACACAGTCTGATCACATCAGCACATCAGTCTAATCACATGATCACATCAGTCTGATCTCATCATCACACACAGTCTGAACTCATCATCACACACAGTCTGATCACATCAGCACATCAGTCTAATCACATCAGCACATCAGTCTAATCTCATCATCACATCAGTCTCATTTTATCATCACATCAGTCTGATCTCATCATCACACACAGTCTGATCTCATCATCACACACAGTCTGATCTCATCATCACATCAGTCTAATCTCATCATCAGATCAGTCTGATCTCATCATCACACACAGTCTGATCTCATCATCACATCAGTCTCATCACATCAGCACATCAGGCTAATCTCATCATCACAAACAGTCTGATCTGATCATCACACACAGTCTGATCTCATCATCACACACAGTCTGATCACATCAGCACATCAGTCTAATCACATGATCACATCAGTCTGATCTCATCATCACACACAGTCTGAACTCATCATCACACACAGTCTGATCACATCAGCACATCAGTCTAATCACATCAGCACATCAGTCTAGTCTCATCATCACATCAGTCTCATTTTATCATCACATCAGTCTGATCTCATCATCACACACAGTCTGATCTCATCATCACACACAGTCTGATCTCATCATCACATCAGTCTAATCTCATCATCAGATCAGTCTGATCTCATCATCGCACACAGTCTCATCTCATCATCACATCAGTAAAATCTCATCATCACATCAGTCTCATCACATCAGCACATCAGGCTAATCTCATCATCACAAACAGTCTGATCTGATCATCACACACAGTCTGATCTCATCATCACACACAGTCTGATCACATCAGCACATCAGTCTAATCACATGATCACATCAGTCTAATCACATGATCACATCAGTCTGATCTCATCATCACACACAGTCTGAACTCATCATCACACACAGTCTGATCACATCAGCACATCAGTCTAATCACATCAGCACATCAGTCTAATCTCATCATCACATCAGTCTCATTTTATCATCACATCAGTCTACTCTCATCATCACACACAGTCTGATACCATGATCACATCAGTCTACTCTCATCATCACACACAGTCTGATCACATGATCACATCAGTCTAATCTCATCATCACATCAGTCTGATCTCATCATCACATCAGTCTCATCTCATCATCACACCAGTCAGATCTCATCATCACATCAGTAAGATCTCATCCTCACACACAGTCTGATGTCATCATCACACACAGTCTGTTCTCATCATCACATCAGTAAGATCTCATCATCACACACAGTCAGATCTCATCATCACACACAGTCAGATCTCATCATCACATCAGTCTCATCTCATCATCACATCAGTCTGATCTCATCTTCACATCAATCTCATCTCATTATCACACACAGTCTGATCTCATCATCCCATCAGTCTCATCTCATCATCACATCAGTCTGATCTCATCATCACCCACAGTCTAATCTCATCATCACATCAATCTAATCTCATCATCACATCAGTCTGATCTCATCATCACATCAGTCTCATCTCATCTCATCATCACACCAGTCAGATCTCATCATCACATCAGTAAGATCTCATCCTCACACACAGTCTGATGTCATCATCACACACAGTCTGTTCTCATCATCACATCAGTAAGATCTCATCATCACACACAGTCAGATCTCATCATCACACACAGTCAGATCTCATCATCACACACAGTCAGATCTCATCATCACATCAGTCTCATCTCATCATCACATCAGTCTGATCTCATCATCACATCAATCTCATCTCATTATCACACACAGTCTGATCTCATCATCCCATCAGTCTCATTTTATCATCACACACAGTCTGATTTTATCATCACACACAGTCTGATCACATCAGCACATCAGTCTAATCACATTAGCACATCAGTCTACTCTCATCATCAGATCAGTCTGATCTCATCATCACATCAGTCTCATCTCATCTCATCTCATCATCACACCAGTCAGATCTCATCATCACATCAGTAAGATCTCATCCTCACACACAGTCTGATCTCATCATCACACACAGTCTGTTCTCATCATCACATCAGTAAGATCTCATCATCACACACAGTCAGATCTCATCATCACAAACAGTCAGATCTCATCATCACACACAGTCAGATATCATCATCAGCACATCAGTCTAATCACATCAGCACATCAGTCTAATCGCATCATCACATCAGTCTGATCTCATCATCACATCAGTAAGATCTCATCATCACACCAGTCAGATCTCATCATCACATCAGTCTGATCTCATCATCACATCAGTAAGATCTCATCATCCCATCAGTCTCATCTCAGCATCACACACAGTCTGATCACATCATCACATCAGTCTAATCTCATCATCACATCAGTCTGATCTCATCATCACATCAGTCTCATCTCATTATCACACACAGTCAGATCTCATCATCCCATCAGTCTCATCTTATCATCACATCAGTAAGATCTCATCCTCACACACAGTAAGATCTCATCATCACAAACAGTCAGATCTCATCATCACACACAGTCTGATCTCATCATCACATCAGTCTCATCTCATTATCAAACACAGTCAGATCTCATCATCCCATCAGTCTCATCTTATCATCACATCAGTAAGATCTCATCCTCACACACAGTAAGATCTCATCATCACAAACAATCAGATCTCATCATCACACACAGTCAGATATCATCATCATACACAGTCTGATCACATCAGCACATCAGTCTAATCACATCAGCACATCAGTCTAATCGCATCATCACATCAGTCTGGTCTCATCATCACATCAGTAAGATCTCATCATCACACCAGTCAGATCTCATCATCACATCAGTCTACTCTCATCATCAGATCAGTCTCATCTCATCATCACACACAGTCTGATCTCATCATCCCATCAGTCTCATCTTATCATCACACACAGTCTGATCTCATCATCACCCACAGTCTGATCTCATCATGACACACAGTCTGATCACATGATCACATCAGTCTAATCTCATCATCACACACAGTCTGATCACATCAGAACATCTGTCTAATCTCATCATCACATCAGTCTGATCTCATCATCACATCAGTCTCATCTCATCTCATCATCACACCAGTCAGATCTCATCATCACATCAGTAAGATCTCATCCTCACACACAGTCTGATCTCATCATCACACACAGTCTGATCTCATCATCACACATCATTCTGATCTCATCATCACATCAGTCTCATCTCATCTCATCATCACACCAGTCAGATCACATCATCACATCAGTCTAATCTCATCATAACACATAGTCTGATCTCATTATCACACACAGTCTGATCTCATCATTTCATCATTCAGATATAATCATCTCATCATTCAGATCTCATCATCACATCAGTCAGATCTCATCATCACATCAGTCTCCACAACACGTCTAATGTTCACTGTATGGAGAAAAGTGTTTGCTAAACGTGTTGCAATCTATTGCAGTCCTATTCATCAAACATATGAATGCTATAGTGCTTCAAAATCATATGTACAAGTTTGGTTCTCATCATTGTTGTAACAGTTTTGGATGTGTGTGTGTGTATGTGTGTGTGTGTGTGTGTGTGTGTGTGTTGATGTGAATTGTCTGTGTACAGGTCATGGATGGGTTAGTGTGTTTTTGACTCAAAGGTGTTCAGCTCTGTGTTCATTGTCATGAAAAGAAAAAGCGCTGTCGAAAGTGTTATTAAGAAGAGAACATCCCAAAACTTTTCTCCATATTGTGTATCTGTTGTGTGTCAATGTTCACAATCATTGTGAGTGAGATTCTTGTGCTGGTTGTGGAGCTGGCGATGAAATTTAGATTTTTTAGAGTAGAATGATTTCGCACTTATCAGAAAACCAAAGGAAATCATTTTTGTTAACATCATTAATCAGGTCTTAACAGGACTGATTTCATCCCTGTCTGGATTGTGTTATCAGTGAAGTCGCTTACAATTGTTGTGTTGATATAATTGTGTGTGTTTGTGTGTAGCGGTTGTGGAAGGTGACAGCTTCGAGGAGGTTTATCATCGTATAAAGACAGAGATGGAGGAACAGTCTGGACCGTATGTCTGGATACCAGCAAGAGAGAGACTGTAAACACACACACACACACACACACACACAAACATGAAGATGGTGTGTCATGTGACTCTGTCAGTGTGTATGTGTGAGGTCACACAGCTGCTAACAGACCTGAGAACTGTTGATCAACAGACTCCAACACAACACTGTAACACACGTGCTCATCTGTGTGTGTGTGTGTGTGAGAGAGAGAGAGAACAGCAGCCGTGACACACGTGAAGTGATGATGATGCAGGTGTTTGTGTGGGTTGTTTCCATGGCAATTGTGAGCTCAGTGAGTGCAGCACAATCTCTGAGGCAATATAGACCTGACACATGAGCACTGCGCACTTTAACAACACACACACACACGGTCACACACACACACACACTCACACACACTCAAAACACTGACTCTCCTGTGTGTGTGTGTGTGTGTGTGTGTGTGTGTCTCATTGTGACGTATCTCTATAGGGCTACTGTTTACATATAATAAAACTCTTTAAACTTCACAGGGAGAGAGAAGTGTGTGTGTGTGTGTGTGTGTACTGTTGACTATTAAAAATATTTTTCTTTATGAATTATTTCACAGATGTACATACCAACTCAGATTATCAACCAATGGGGCTTTAAACACATGAACAAACACACACACACACACACACACACAAATTAACTCTTTTGTCCCTACAAACAAACATCACACAGCCATACACAACATCTCCTCTACCCATAATGCACTGCTCTCAAACATTCAACCAAAGGCTTGTTCTGCTTTAGTTTGAGTGCACCTGTTTTCACACACATCTCTCCTGCGGTCGCTCTGGATCATATGAAATAAATGAATTCATACTTCTATTTACTGTTGAGCTCTAAAGTACTGACATGATAAAATCATTAAAGTCTTTTAATATTTCCACACAACGACTCTTGTGTTTTGAGGTGTTTCTTCTGTCATCAGTGTGTGTGTGTGTGTGCGTGCGTGCGTGCGTGTGTGCGTGCGTGCGTGTGTTGTCATAACCAGTAGGGGTCAGGAGGCTGTGTGTGTGTGTCCGATGTGAGATAATGCCTACAGACAGAATCCACATCTGCCAATTAGAAACACAAAGTTAACCCCCAACTTTTCTTTGTTTCAACAAAACAACACACTGGACATCGTTCATTACGTGTTGTTGTTGAGCATCATATTGTGTGTTGTGTAATGGTTTAGTAGGAGTCTGCAGAAGATGCTGGAGGAGAGTCACTGAACACGACACAAAACCAGACATCGTGCGCGTGACATGCAGTTTACATTATCAACACGTGGTGGCAGCACGAGATTATAATTAAGTGACCAATGACGCCTTCAGGATGTTTAGTGTCAAGTTTGTTTTAAAACTGCTAATAATAATCCGGTTATCATTTTTTGTGGAACCCAAATAGTTTTCAGAAGTGAAATTCTTGTAGAATTGAAAAGTCCATTAAAAAAACGGAATGAATCTTTTTCAAGACTCAAAGGAAATGATGAAATAACAGTGTAAACAATACAAACAGTATAAATATTATAATCAAATCTAAACATTATTAAGAACTGAGGGGTATAAACAGCAGTGCAACAGCAAGTGAAATGTTAAAACAGAAGGATCAAAAGATAACTTGCTCACATATCACTGTTCAGCAGTTGCAGTGATATTGAAGTAGTGCAGGAGGTGAGCATTGATCCAGTATAGGCAGAATATTGTAATAAAGTGAGGCAGTGCATCTGTAAACATGTTTATGAAGATGTTATATGGATAGTAAATTACAAAATGATTGTGTGTGAGTCTATGGCTTCATAACGTCTGTCTGATGGTAAAGAGATGATCTCTGGGGTGTGTGAGTCTGTGCAGATGTTTGTTTTCAGTGTGCATTATATTACCTTGACGTTTATAACGCCGTAAATGTGTAAACATGATTTGTTTTAAAGTAAAAAAAAAAAACCTAAACAAGTAGACATTAAATTAAATGATTAAAATATTTAACATTATAAAAATCGTAAGTAACCATGGAAATCATATTAAATTATTTACTTCTTATCTACAAAACTGTGTTTATCTCTGAAGGAAAAGCTTTTTGAAGTTTAGTGACAATTAAATATTTTGTTAATATCTACGAAATTAATATTTAAAAGTAGCAGATTAATTAAATAAAGTGAATAAAAATAAAGAAACTTCAACTAAAACGAAATGTTCTCATGTCATTTAATCCAGAAGCTTCTCGAGGTCTGAGCCTGAGGTGAGTTCTAAACACACTTTGAATCTATTCTGAGCTCCTCTGAGTTTACTTCATTATCCTGTCCAAGTCATCCATGTTACAAACCTTTGTTTTAAACAAACTTTTACTTGATAAATGAATGCAATCAATATCTATATGTACCTCATTTAAGAAACATTTCAGTGACCAGACCCTAATCCTTTGAATGGTATGAAAAGTGTGGAATAATGCACTTTAACATGAAATGGTGTTTTACTAAACTAAGTTCGGGAGGAGCAGGAGCAGATAATTAACTCGGCTAGTCGGCTGTCAGCAATCACGGCTCACGACTTCCCCGCCTTCCCTCTGGTCTCCGGCACAGGCAACGGCAGTAGCCCAAGACCGGCCCTGCAAACAGCCCCAGCGGCCGCTATCCCCGCTCTCATGTCTCTCCCTTAGGCTCGTCCCTCCTTCACTCTGCCATCAGCAGCAGCGATGCCGGTCCCGCACAATGCCCCGGCCCTAGAGCTGCCGCCGTGACAGCAAACATCAGATCTCAGATACTGGCAGGTGTGGACGTAGACCTCTTCTCTCTCTTATCCCCACTCTCACCTCCGTCAACAGATCACCAAATCACCTACGGCCTACGCGCACGCCTACATCGTGTGCCAAGTCTCTAAAGCTCCAAATAAAAACCGTAAACAGTATTTATCGACTCCAGTGAATTTTTTAAGTTTATCCATTGAACTGTCTCTTCACCCTGACACATGCTTTACTGATTACGTTCTGTCCGGTCACTCAAACGGCTTCAACCCCGGTATCGAGAGTCTACCTTATGTAAGCCTAGTCTGCCCCAGCCTGCAGTCCGCGCTTGCCGAACCCGAAACGGTCGATCTTCTTATCAAAAATGAAATCGACTCAGACTTCATGATCGGCCCCTTCGCCGCTCCCCCCTTTAAAACCTTCCGCATCAGCCCCATCGGTGTAGCTACCAGAAAATTCTCAGGCAAAAAACGACTCATATTCGACCTGTCGCCCCCCCATCATTTTTCGTTCCCAAGCATTAACTCATTCCGCTCGAAGAGTTTTCCCTTCTATACCACGACTTCGACCAAGTCATTAAGCCTTTGTCGATTGAGACAAAGTCGTTGTCAACCCAAGTCGTTGAGCCTGGTTTCTCCCGAGGTTTTTTTCTCCATTAATCAATCATTGGAGTTTGGGTTCCTCGCCACAGCAGGGCAGTGTTGGCCTGCTCACCGGGAGACTGCATTCATTCATTTATTTATTTAGAAATTAGATGTTATTTATTAGAATGAACTTACTCGTTGTATAAATACCATGCACTGTGCTGTGTTTTAACTTTTCTGTTTTTCCTGTTTGCCCCTGTAAAGCTGCTTTGAAACAATACACATTGTGAAAAGCGCTATATAAATAAACTTGAATTGAATTGAATTCAATTAAACTCATCAAAGCCACCGGACGCGGAGCCTGGCTCGCTAAAGTTGACATCACCTCCGCTTTTTAAGTGATGCCCATTAACCCAAACTTTTGGCATCTGTTCGGCATTCGCTGGCGCAATCAATTCTATTTTTCTGTTCGCCTCACTTTCGGTTGCAGAAGCAGCCCAAAGATTTTCGACATGCTGTCAGAGGCAATCTGTTGGATTCTCTCTAACAACTACTCCATTCCGTACCTCATTCACCTTCTAGACGATTTTCTAGTTATCTCGCGCCCAGACTCAATCCCACCCGCGCATCTCTCGATAGTCCAAAAAGTCTTCGCCAAGCTCGGCATTCCACTCGCCCAAAATAAAACCTTGGGTCCGAGCACGTCAATCGAATTCTTGGGCATCAATCTGGACTCGCTGAACTTTCAGGCATGCTTGCCCAAAGAAAAAAATTTAAAGATCAATTCTGATTGCTTCCACTCTCCTAAACAAACCCCATTGTTCCAAACGCAATTATTATCCGTTCTCGGCCACCTCAATTTCGCGATGCGTATAATTCCCCAAGGCCGCCCGTTCGTTTCGCACCTCCTCTCCCTTGCTTCCTCAGCTCACGCCCTAGAGGACTTAATAACCTTAACCAGCGCATGCCATGACGAGCTCGGTTTATGGATAAAATTCCTTAATCAATGGAACGGCTTGTCCTTCTTTTACAAGGACATGCTAAATCTCCCCGTCGACATTCAATTGTTCACCGACGCCGCCCCCTCCATCGGTTTCAGAGGTTATTACCAAAGACGCTGGTTCGCCTCCACGTGGCCCCCCCACCTCCTAGAATTACCACAGTCACTATTGTCCTCAGCTTTATTCGAGCTGTACCCTCTTGTAGTCACCGCATATTTGTGGGGGAAGGAGTGGTCCGCCTTAAGCATTACCGTTCATTGCGACAGCGAAGTGACAGTGCACTGCATCAATAAAGGCCGTTCACATTCTTCCGCACTGATGCCTTTCCTTAGACGCCTCACCTGGATATCTGCTAGCGATCTGTTTATCGTTACGGCTAAGCATGTTCCCGGTTCTGCAAACCAAATAGCCGACGCTCTTTCCCGTTTTGCCTTCCAGAAATTCAGGCGACTAGCACCAGAAGCGGACCCCCTCCCAACACCAGTACCTCCTTATTCGGAACTGATATTCCCGTAAATCACCCACTAAGATCTCTTCTAGATTCTTCATTTAATTCTATCATCCAATCTGTCTCAAACAGGACCCTTCCGTCTTACCTAACCACGTGGAGGAGTTTCAAGTCATTCCACCAAACATACTCAACTCAACTTTATTTATATAGCGCTTTTTACAATTTTCATTGTTACAAAGCAGCTGTACATGAGACACATTGAATACAAGTATGAATTCTAAAGCAGCCCCCCCGGCCAGGCAGATAGTGCAAAACAATATGCAAACGGTGGTGAGGAACCCAAAACTCCCATCGAGAAAAAAAACCTCAGGGGAACCCAGGCCCAACCAGGGGATTCCAGTTCCCCTCTGGCAAAAGCTGCTGCCTCTGCACAAGCTCAACAGTGCTTGCACAACAAGGCTAAATAAAAATATAAAAATTAAGGATTTAAGATTATCATTAACAATCTAATAGCATTTGAAATGTTGTAGGAAAAACAAAGTTGTCACGTCCTTTATCCAGCTCTATCCTCTTAGCTCTTGTCATGTCATACAACATCCCTTGTCAGGACATACAACATCCCTTTTCCAGAGTTCTCTCTGCTTACCATCACCTCATTCAAATCCTTTTTAAATATCAACAAAATCCCGCAAGCCAGCTCAATTAAAGGGTACCTAAGCGGAATTTAATTCTTCCACAAACTTATTTTTAACTCGACCTGCCCAGCTATAGCTAGTCTTCAAACCTCCATGCTCATCAAAGGAATTCAAAGAGCTCAACCCGCCTCCCCGGACAAAAGACAACCCATAACTTTGGATCTATTAACCAAATGCATCTCTTCCCTCTGCAGAGGTTACCACTCCACGCACACCGCCCGCACACTCAACGCCATCCTCACTCTGGCTTTTTTCGGATTTCTCAGATGCTCCGAAATGACCACAACATCCAGCTTCAACCCTTCAGTCCACCCCATTGGACTGTGCTTGCAGTGCTTGATGCAGAAACAATCTCCTTCCACATCAAGCAAAGTAAGACGGATCAATTCAAAAAAGGCCATTTCATCTTCATATTCAACCTTCAATCACCCATCCAGCCTTACCAAACCCTCCTTGCCTACCTACATTTCAGGAGATCACAGGCAAAATTCCCTTCGGACCCTCTCTTCATAGATGACTCCGGTCGTCCAGCCTCACGTTTCTGGTTCCAAAATCATCTTAAAACATTATTGCGCCAATCCGGCATCCCCAAAGAACATTTCTCGAGCCATTCCTTTCGCATCGGCGCAGCTACCACAGCCGCCCAAAAAGGTCTCTCCCAGCCGAAAATCCAAGCTCTTGGTCGCTGGACATCAGAGGCTTTCAGAAGCTACATCCGGACAGACCGCTCCCTCATCAAAGAAGCCCACCACAGCATAGCGGCAGCAACCACCCTACACAGGCCCGTATCTCCATCCAAGTTCTGCAGCAGCAGACTTCACTCCCTTTAGAGGCCAGCATCGCAGCAAGCGACCGCCCCACAAGGGCCCGTGCCTCCATCTATGTTCTGCAGCAGCAGACATCAGTCCCCTAGAGCCCAGCATCGCAGCAGCGACCGGCCCACTAGGGCCCGTGCCTCCATCTACGTCCTTCAGCAGCAATCACCATTAACTTAGAGGTCAGCATCGCAGCAGCGATCGCCCACAAGGGCCCGTGCCTCCATCTACGTCCTACAGCAGCAGACATCACTCCTTTAGAGGTCAGCATCGCAGCAGCGACCGCCCCTCAAGGGCCCGTGCCTATATCTATGGTCTACAGCATCAGACATCATTCACTCAGAGGCCAGCATCGCAGCAGCGACCGCCCCTCAAGGAACCACGCCTCCATCCAGGTTCTGCAGCAGCAGACATTACTACCCCAGAAGTCAGCATGGCAGCAGCGTCCACAAGGGCCAGCGCCTCCATAGACGTTTTGCAGCATCGGACACCACTCCCTTAAAGGCCAACATCGCAGCAGCGACCTCCCCACAAAGGCCCGCGCCTCCATCAATGTTCTGTAGCAGCAGACATCACTCCCTTAGAGGCCTGCATCGCAGCAGAGACCGCCCCCCAAGGGCCAGTGCCTCAATCTACTTCCCACATTGGCAGTCATCTCTTACTCAGAGCCCGACATCGAATCAGCGACAACCCCACAAGGAGCCGTACCTCCATCTAACTCTTCCACAGCAGCCTGAACTCATCTAGAAGCCGGTTTCGCTGCAGTGACCACCCTACAGGGGCCCCATGCTTCATTGATCTCTCCGATCAGCCGGCATCTTTTTCTCCAGAAACCTCAAATTCCACGCTCCAGTAACACCTGGAGTCTCTTCCAAACTCCGCAATATCGGCTTTCACACCAAGCAAGGCCGGGTCACCAGCAGCCAATACCAGCCTTGTTTTTGGGGGGGGTGCATATGCGGCTGCTGTCCTGCACCGGTTGCATCTCTTGGGGGGGAGTGTTCTGGGTTCAGGCTAATGCCAGATTTGGAGCCCTCCCCCCCGGACAGGGGGGAGTGCTCTAAGCTCGGAAGAATGAACGAGCTCAGAGCCCTCTCCCCGACAGCAGGCCAAATATGCATACATTCAAAACTACTCTATTATCTGCATAGGCGAACTCGTGAAATGATGTGTGTGTGTGTGCTTTTGTGTGTGTGCGTGTGTTTGTGTGTGTGTGTGTGTGACATGTTTTATATGTTAGTTTGAACCTAAACCTGAATGCACACCAGCTCATGGGGACTCATGTCACTGTGGGGACCAAACTTGAGGTCTCCAGGGGCACAAAAGCTTATAGTGAAGTGAAGTGAAATTGACATATTAGGCAGATATGGGGACCCATACCCGAATTGTGACCTCTGTTTTAAACCCATACTCAAATCCTGTAAGATGTTTTTTGTGAAAGTGTGTGTGTGTTTGTTTGATTGTATTAATGTGTGTTTCTTATTTTTCTGTCTTTTGTGTTTGATGCTGTGACAGACATGCTTGTGTTTCTTCTCCTCTCACATGTCTAGTGAGATCATCAGTGAAGAATTCTGCCATCATATCAAACATATCATCTCTCATCCGTGTGTGTGTGTGTGTGTGTGTGCCATTCAGAGCGTGAGGTGGGGGGAGTGGAGTCAGAGGTGAGACGCACTGTTCCTGTGTTATGATGTCATGAGGGCCACTAGAGCGGGTGTGGTGTTAACAGGCATCTCCGTGCTGGCCTCTGGGGGCTTCTATTGTCTGTGTGTGTGTGTGTGTGGGGGGGGGGGGGGGTTACTGCTCACACACACACAACATAAAGGGATTTCTCAAACATCTGAGAGAAAATGCTGATAGATAAAGTTGGTGACGGCCAGATTCAAAACTTCTGTGTGAGAAACAGACAGTGTGGTGGTCAGTGTGTGAAGTGTGTGACATTCAGTGGGTGAAACAGAAGTGGGAAGGGGAATAATGGGGTGTAAAAAGCAGCTCTAGTGTGATAAATCTTTACAGCGTTTCTAACACCTCTGAGAACGACTTCAGGTGTGACCGTCACATCTGATCCATCACAAACTTTATCATGAGAAGTCTGTCAACAGAAGCTAGAATGTGTGTGTCATGAGAGTTTGAGAAGAGATGTCAACAGTGTTTCAAACTGAGCTCCAATCAGTCTGGTCTGTCATCAAAAGTCAAATATTCCTGAAGATCTCAATATCAACTCCAACATTACAATCTACATTCATTCACAATTCCAGACTCTTCATGTGTTTATTACACTCTCATCTCATTCCCTCTTCATTTCTGCTGCAGAAACACACAAGACTCTGAGCTATGAAAGAGCGACACCTGAGCAAGAACGTTTCAGAAATGAAGAAAAAACATGTCTGTGAAATAATGAATCTGCTTTAATTCTGCTTCAGTTCAGGTCGTGTCAGTGCTGTGAAATGGTGTAATATGAACCTTTCTTCAATTCATTCATGATCTTATTGTGTGTGTATTTAAGACAACAGTCTCTCTTTCTCTTCTTTTTCATATCCATGTTTCTAACATTGAGTCACTTGTTCTTCATTTGAATCTGATCATGTAAATGAATAAATCGCTTTAGGAGTGGCTTTAGTAAGACAAAGCTGTTTAATGTCAATAAATAAATGTTCACATGTGTTTTTAAAAGGAGAAACACTTTCATTTAATCAGTGTTGTAATGTAACAAAGTATATCTTTACTTTACTTGAGTCTTTACATTTCTGCAGACTTCTACTTTCTGACATTTCCTGAACAAAATGAACACATTTACTCTGATACGTTTCCCATTAGCATGTTCGTTACTACAAAATAAAACTATAGAAACAGAACTGAACTAGACAGGTCAGTGATCCGGTCACCATGACAATGCTGAATTTATCATTGGTTAAAGCTCAACGTGCAAGTGCATAAAGGTGCTCTCTGAGGTTTATTTCAACACAAGGTTTAAATGTGCTGCTGCTTTTATAGATGAACAGCACATGTTTCAGTTTCAATGAATGTTGAAATCAAATTTAATAAACATAACTGTAAACGTGCCAGAATTAGCCCAAAAGGCTATTTTTCATCTGTAGACCCTTGACAGAATGTTAAAAGGTCACCCTAAAATCAATGACAGAGCGTCACACATATACATATAAAAATACAATCAGAAAAATCGCTACTAAAATACAAAATATAAGTGAATTATGTAAAACAAAGTTAACATGAGAGGGGAAAAAAAGAGAGAGAAAGAGAAAGATGGCAAAGGAGAGAGCAAGATAGCCAAGAGCAGGTAGTTCAAGGAAGTCTATTGTCAAGAGTACAATACTAATGTTGACAGGCTGAGTTGTCAATAACCATTTTTTAAGATGAGACTGGAAAGAGTCAAAAGTATACAATCGTCTAATTGTTGATGGGATGGAGTTCCATTCCTTTGCAGCTTTGACTGAAAATACAGACTGACTGAACTCACTTCTTTTTAAAGGAAGAATACACTCCCCTCTTTCCCCACCCCTTGTAGATATGTGAGCAGTTGTTCTAATATTTACAAACTGTTTTAGTGGTGAAGACAAGCTATACATAGTCTTAAACAGCAAACAAATATGTACATTTGATCAGGTTATCCCAGCCTAGCAAATTGTATTTCGTTAAAATTGAGCAATGATGAAACTGAACTGATTTCTTATCAAGAGTTTTTAGTGATTGTTTATACAAAGACTCTAGTGGTTCCATAGTAATACTGGCTTGTGATCATGTAGTTAAACAGTAAGTAATATGAGGAATAATCATGGAATGCATATAAATCAGAGCGGCGTCAGACGACATATAATCACAAATAAATCTAAAATTTGAGCAACTAAATCTAACCCGTTTACAGACCTTTTTAATCCGGCGCCTTAAATTAAAGTTTGGAATCAATCAGAACACCAAGGTTCTTATATTCAGATACAACTTGTATTCTTTCCCCTGATACAAATACATCTGGCACTAAACTTAAATTCTTAGCTTTGGTGACAAACATACGCACTGTTTTAGAGGTGTTTAACTATAAGCAGCATTGTTCTAGCCAAGCTGCAACATGAACCAAGGATTCTGTAAATTAATTTGCCACTTGTGACACACTGCTTCCGTGTTTATAAATGACAGTGTCATCTGCATACATTTGAATGTTAGTGTAAGGACAGACGGATGGAAGATCATTGATGTACAACGTAAAAAGTAAAGGACCCAGAATAGATCCTTGTGGAACACCAGTGGATATACTTAGGGGAGCTGAATTATTATTCTGTATACTAACATGCTGTGTGCGACCTGACAAGTATGATTCAATCCATCTTAAAGTATGAGGAGAGAAATTAAAACTTAGTCATTTGGACAAAATAATTCTATGGTTTAGAGTGTTAAAGGCCTTCCTGAGACTTTTTCAGTGAAGTAGCAATTTGATGAAATGACTGTTGTTACTGTGAGGGAAGTGCAAGGAAAGAAAGAAGTAAGGCAAGACAGATTTGTTTAGATTTTGTTCCAAGTTGTTCTCTTAGAGGGATAATATCGGGGTGGGAGGAATTGTCCTTTTATAAAGTTACAAGTTATAAAGTACATTTATAAAGATGTGGTTTCTGAACTTGTATTTTGATAGTTAGGCAATTTGGCATCATGTTGTTTCCGATAAAACACTGAGCTTGAAACAGAGCTTCTTCAAAGTTGTACATTTCTTTGTAAGCAACAGTTTTCGCTTTATGCTAAAAATACAAACACGCTTAAACTTTACTATAAATACTTAAGTAGGTTTAATATAAAATTACTTTTGATACTTAAGTACAATTTTGATCAGTTTCTTTAAGACTTTTACTCGAGTCATTTTAAAAAGGTTAATTTCATAAAAGTCATTTTCTGGCAAGATATTTGAACTTTTACTTACTTTTGCTGTGAGGTGCTTTACGCATCACTTACATTTAGTTGTGTGACGTTATTTCACTGCAGAAGGATGACATGAGATGACACATGTTGTGATTTATCAGTATAGATAGACTATGATGATGGGTTTCTCTGTGAGTAAAGGCATGTCTGCAGGAACTCCACTAGACCTCAGTGAGACACACACACACAAACACACACATTCACACACAACCACACACTGACACACACACACAAACAAACAAACACACACACACACACACACAGGTGAAAGGCTGCTTTTCATTTGCCTGCGTTGTATCTTTTCAAACAGAAGCTTTGCACACAGTAACACAACCTGACCGTCAAATCAGGAGAGAGTCATTGAGTTTCTCACACTCACACACACACACACACACACACACACACACACTTTATGTGAAACAGGGAGTGACTGAAATCACACTGTACACAATACAACCTTAAACACCAGTGAAACTCACACACATTTACACACAAACGCTTCACAAATGTCTGTCTCCATTTCAGTGACTGTACTGACACACACACACACACACACACACACACAGCGGCTACTGATAGTTGCCATGGCTGTGTGGGCCTACTCTACAATTAAAGTGACATTATCTGAACAGCGATTACTTTATGAAATATTCTTTCTTTATGTGACTGTATTTCGACAGAAAGAGTTAAATGAATAACTCTGTCCACACATAAGACATTACAGCAGAATGAAAGGAAACTCATCCACTGATAGATAAAGGTGCCAAAAGTTGGAAAAAAAACACCTCGTGGTGAGACTTTGATTTTTTTATTATTCTTGTTCATATTTCTTACAGCAGCCACAGCGCCGTGTGCGTGTTCTCGTGTTACCGTCACCTCCGGTTCTGTGTCTCATGTCTCTGTTGAGCGCGACCTAAATGGGCCTTTAATGCGCGCGGACAATAGAGCGCGTAGAATGAAAAGGCTCGCGGGAGCTCGTGAGGCGATTCGCACCCACATCACAGCGTGAGAAACACGCTCATAAACACGCACACAAACACGCACACTACACTACAATACATACACATTAAACTCACACTCTAAAAATTATTACGTGACACAAGACTACTTTAAATCATCCGAAACAAATGACAACAGCAACTTCACGTGTTAAAGAAGACTTTTACATGAGAGATTCATTTACCGAAACTCTCCAGCAAATCCATCAATACCAACGTATCTCTCTCTCTCTCTCTCTCTCTCTCCCTGTCTCTCTCTCTCTCGCTCTCTCAAGATTCAAGATTCAAAGGAGCTTTATTGGCATGATAAAAGAAAATGTACATTGCCAAAGCACAAGATTAAATATAAACATGCAGAAATACAGATTAAGATAAAAAATAAGATAGAATAAAGTCTCTCTCTCTCTCTCTCTCTCTCTCTCTCTCTCTGTCTCTCTCTCTCTCTCTCTCTCTCTCTCTCAAAATAAGGCACTTAGTAAAGGATATTAATAGTAATAAACAAGGAATGTAAAAAACTGGACTGAAATATAAACAATTATCATGTGTACATATGTACCTTTTAACCAGGATCATGTGAAAGGGAAGAACACTGCAGGCTTAGGGATTATAACATATGAAGGCAACTGACGTGTGTCTCTTTTCCCCAGTAATATATGCTTTTCTTCTGTTTTTGAAGAGCTTATCGTTATTTTTTGAAAGCTAAAATATATACAAATTATTTGAAAAACCAGGCCTAAAGGGGATAACATTACAGTATATAGTTTATAAACAATAACGCATATTTATTGGTGTATCACTTAGAATATAGATATATTTATAAACTGAGAGTATAAGTAACGTGTCGTATTTATTGTTTTTCTGACATTACACTTTTGTTTGTTGAAACTCTTCACAATGTGCGCTCATATTTCTTTCTGTACTACCAGACAGACGGACCAATGAACAGAGCGGATTTGGTATGTGGGCGGGATTTCGACCGCACTCACATCTAGCTCGGTGTGTCTCGCGCTTCAGTCGTGAGGTAAAGTTTCGTCGAGTGAAACTTTGCATTCATTTTTTTCCGATTGACCTTCTTCAACTTTACATGAAAACACAGCAACGAACGGATTTAAACGGATGAATTACACACATCTGGGAGGTGAAGTTGTGTATTTTTTGTTTGGATTATCGTTAGAGACGCGCAGTCACACGGACGCGCACAGCACAGGATTGAGTTTCAGTCGCTTTTAAAGCGAGTCCGCATCCAATATTAAATGAACCCGAATCTGTTTGAGATTTGAACCATTTATTTATATTGAACTCACTTTTAATATGTGTGAATCACACAGCAAAGACAACCGAAGCTAGTTTACGAAGTTTTTCCTAAAGTTCTGCATGAGGTGGATGTCTGGACAAAGCATTTGGGAAAGAAAATTTAAAAAAGTTCTCTATCGGATTTGAGGGATAATTTATTTGTCTGATCTGAATCTGATGAGATGGATCATGTGTGCTGGATTATTTCTCTCTTCTGGTTCGTGTTGACTGGACCGATCACAGCAGAAGAAGGTAAGATTTTGAAAATAACATTGAAGAATTATTATAATGTGTAATTTCACGAATATCAGTTTTGCTTTATGTTGTTATTATGTAAACAGTTGACGAAAGCAAATAAAACAACAGAACATTCAAATATTTCATCTGATTTAACTCAAACTAGGGATGCGCATATGAATTTTGACCCAACCGATAATTCTTTAACATTGGAAGCAAATTGCTGATATATGGTCGATATGTAGTATCTAAATATTAATGTTAAATTCCCTAAAACTGAATCAAAAGGCAAAACGTGGACAACTGTTTTAATGTAAAAAACAATCTCTGCGGGAAATCCTGTACATGCCTACTTTACACCACTTAATGATTCTTTAACCTTCAAACTTAAAGATAGATGTTCCTCCAGAGAAGTTAGGATTAGGGTTTAATGAATGATCACAACTGACAGACAGTAACATTACTGTACTGGACATAACTGTGAGCAGCTGAAGAACTTCAACCAGAGAAATTGATTTATGATTTATCAGCTATTATATATCCACCTAAATGTTATAATCGTAAGATACTGATAACACTAAAAATTACCTTCATTTATTTATGCATCCCCAATTCGAATCAATGTCATAAAATAATTTGTATTTTATAAAGTCGTTGTTTGACAGTTTGGTAAAACATTAATTATCTTTTAATTCAGTGTCAAACTTTCATTTGTTCATTTGTTTTTCATTTATAAACTGATAGTGATGTGTTTGGTGTATGATAGCTGTGAAAAGAGGAAAGTAAAATCTACAACCGCTGGGATCTTGAAAATAAGATTAATATGGAAAATCTGTAAGACACATTTTGCTCCTAACAGAAACTTGAATGACCTGGTTTTGTGCAGTCAGTGTCAGTGTGTTTTACTTCAACACAAGAGACACAAAACAATACAACCTAAAATCAAACAAACAACAAACAGCCGTCCATCACAGAAGTTTGTAATGATTAACTCAGTATTTCAGGTTAGAGTCTATTTGTGTGTGTGTGTGTGTGTGTGTGTGTGTGTATGTGTGCGTGTGTTTTGTCTTGTCTGGTGGGTGTCAGTGGATTGGTTCCACATTTCATGGCTCTTCAGGACACCTGGATTCCCACAGAGGACTTATCCAGTGACAGAACAAATGACTTCAGGCTTGAATTTGGTTACACATGTTTATCCGAATGATCAACGTCTGCACAACTCTGTTTACTTTATAAGCGTTCAGTGATAAGCTTACAGAGCATGATTATGTTTTTCCTTTATTCACCACCAATGTGAAGATTTTCATTTGTTCCCTGTAAATAAACAATATCTGACTCAGTCTGAACAAATTAAGTGGACACACACATCCCGCAGGAAGACAGATGACATGAGGTCACTGCAGAAACCTTTCTAGGAACGTCTCATCGGGCTGAAGGAGAAGCTCACAGCAGTGAGATGGGAGTCTTGAAAAGAAGGTAAAATGGTGGAAAGTCCAACGAGGAGTTGGAAGTGGGAAGAGGGTCTGCGGTGTGTGGAAAACTCATATGGTGCGCTCACGCGTCCTCTATCGGCCAGTGTGCTGGTAAAGTTAACCAGCTGTGCGAGACTAGTTAATCTAGTGGGATGGACACACAGCTGAAGCTCATTGTGGAGGAACAATAGAGCGGCAGAAGAAGCTTAGAGCTCACAATAACACAAGCTGTGTTTCCAAAGCACTGCTAAAGGACCTTAAGACCTTCAATATGGTCGACTAAAGAGATTTACCATAAAACACTCTCCAGCTCGCCGTGTGCTGAGGTTTCTGCACACATGGATGCAAACCGGAGGATATTTGACTTTCAAATCGAAGTTAATGCGAGAGGCACAGCGTGTGCAGGGGTGGGTAGAGAAGCCAAAATCTTTACTCAAGGAAAAGCACAAGTAACCAGATAAATTGTTACACAAGTAAAAGTCACTATTTTAAAAATGAGTCGAGTTAAAGCTACTCAAGAAGCTAGTTACTTTGTATCTAAATATCTACTATTCATCAAATGAATATAAATGCCTATATTTTAAATATTTATATTATTTATCATCAGAAGCAGATATCTTTGCAATATACACACAGAGACTAAAGAATACACCAACACAGAAGAGACGAGCATTTCTGTCCTAATGTTAATGTAGCCTACACCAGCGGTTCTCAATCCTGGTCCTCGCGACCCCCTGCTCTGCACATTTTGTATGCTTCTCCTACCGCTTCGGAGGTTTGTTTAATACGCCCATAAGAGCCCTGCGAAGTAAACATCACTAGATATTCTGCCATAAATCCCGTTCGAAATTTGGATAATGTTGCGCAAATCTCAAAATTACGGTTAAATAACCCTTCAATCTTCCGTAGTAAGTTTTGTTCTTCGTGTTCTTAAATTAACGTCAGCCGATTTCATGTGTGCAGGGAGTAGAGAGCAATGAACACAGTTCAGGGAACACGTTTATCGGAACGCGGTTCATTCATTAAGCTCTCTTCTAATGAGCTAGAGATTTAAATAAGGTGTGTTAAACAAGAGAGAAAGACAAAATATGCAGAGCGGTGGGTCGCGAGGACCAGGATTGGGAACCGCTGGCCTACACAACTTCTTCAGAATATTAGATCATGTCAAACTTTTGCATTTAAAACGCATTTAACTAAACTCAGAGCTTTTCCTAAGATGATCTAGAACATCTGCAGTGATCTCTTATATCAAATACAAACTGATTTCAGACCAAACTCTTATTTTCTCATGTTGTGTCACATGTGTGTGCTGTGAAAAGCTCTAACTTGTAAACAGTGAACCACACGCCCCATCAACAAGTCGTGTTCTCTCTGTTTTCAAGATGTATTTCTGCAAGCACATGTTGTGTGTATCAGTGTGTGGAGGGCATTTATCATTGTTGACAAACAATATGACCCATTTGCAGTTCTGCTTTGATAGATATAGATTCATATCCACTTCATCCAACGCTCTTTGTGTTCTTAAATTTTAGGCCAGGAGGAGTGAGTAACTGCTAGGAACTGAACAAATCATCTGAACTGATTCGTGAACCTATTCTGACGGTTTTGGCCATTGTTCAATTCATGCTTTCAAAGCAATCGACTCAAAAGAATCAATCAGTCGGGAATGCCCCAGTGAAAAGAGACGACAACCTTGAAATAAGCGACGTATTTTATAATGCGTATTTTAAAATGAAGGAATCAAGGGACGTGAGAAGTGTAGCAAAGTAAAAGTACGGATTTTCGATTAGAATTAAACTCACGTAAGAATACAAGTATCCTCTTTTAATTTGACTTTAAAAGTAAGTAACGTACCCAACGTGCGTGTGTCAAGATCTCTGTTGTGTGTTTCTTTGGTGGTTTTAGTGACTGTTGTAGTGTGTGTGTGTGTGTTTTTTATTTTGCGACTGAGATTTTGTATAATTACAGCAATGTGTGTGTGTGTGTGTGTGTGTGTGAGGTCTTGATGTCCACAAATCCTGTTAAGCAGACTTTTCTCAGCAGAGAGACCGACATAAATAGAGGGATTAGCATGCCGTGTAAAATGACCTTTGACCCCTCATGATTCTCTCTTTAAGGGTGTTTCCTTGAGTCTTCTTCAAAAGAGCTGAACTCACAACAGTTAAGGTGGATTAGAAAGTGAAGCTAAGGTCTCACAGAATTCACAATGTGCCTCAGATCATGTTTTCAACTAGTCTGTGTCTCTCCTGAACTGCCAGTAAGACTTTTGGCTCTTAATGTTCTGGACCCTGAGTCCACGCCATGTACGTCAGCCACGTTCAGAAACATATGCTTCCTTAAAAGTTGATAATGTTCCCTGTGTGCTCGAATCAATGAAATCAAACTAATGACCTCAAAATGCGTTTCCACATGGCGGCCATGTTTGCAACACCAATGGCAGATATTTCTAAAACTGCTGACAAAGTTCACAATTAAACAACATTTTCCCTATTCAATAATTAAACCTGATATGGACACGTGTGTATGAATGGACCTTTGAAGTTCTGTTTGTTTGCTTCGGAAAGTTTGTTTGGGGTATTAAACAGAGACTTTGGAACACAGCCTCATGCTTATTCCAAGCCAATCAAATACCCCGTTTGATTCTGCCCAATCAGATGCTGTAGAAGATCGTGAAAGCCAATGATTCTGAGCACTTGTGATAAAATGATCCAATTTAAGAGAGATATTATGATGATGTAACACTTCCGGAAGATTCACACACAGTATTTCAACCGTGTGTTAGAACGGCTGCTATGGAAGCAAATAAGAGACATAATGTTTTGAAATTTAACAGCCTATGAATACTTGATTTTGAATTATTTTACTTTGGAAACCATGTATTTGAATTTATTTGTTTATTTTATTTACCTCTATGAAATTTAAATATGAAAATTCTTGATTTCCAATTTAAAAACCTGAATTTAATGCTCACAAATTCAGATACAACAAAAAAATCAACTTACAGAATTTCAGATTAAATACATTCAGATTGATCAAATTTGATTGCTCTCATTCAGATCTCAAATTTCAATTTAATACTTTTCAAAGAAAACATATGTCTAATTCGACTGCTCAAATTCAGATTGAAAAGTTCAAGTTAAATATTCACATGGTAACATCCGGGCTACCCAGTATAGGAAAAACAGTTGAGCCCAGAGCCCGTCTGCAATTGAACCGAACCATTGAACCGAACTATTGAACCGACGTCGGGCGGCCTATCAGAGCACGACAACCTGACTGTCTGTCATGATCCAAGAAGAGGCCAAGGCACGGATATTAAACCTGTAAAGAAGATGACTTCTAGGGAAAACGAAGGCGCTCCGGTAAGTTTGCTGTTTATGTACAATCAGACTCTACAGAACAAAAGTATGTTGTTGCTAATTATTTTTTGGAACTATTATTATTATTTTTTTTCGACCGACGTCGGTTCGGTTCATTGGTTCGGTTCATTGGTTCGGTTCAATGGTTCGGTTCAATGATTCGGTTCAATTGCAGACGGGCTCTGGGCTCAACTGTTTTTGCAGACATATGTACCCGCCAGATCCCTATGCTCTGCGAACGAACGACGTCTTGTGGTGCCATCCCATAAAGGTAAAAAATCTCTCTCGCGCACCTTCTCCGGATCTGTTCCACCTATGTGGAATGATCTGCCCACTGCTACAAGATCTGCAGATTCTGTAGCCATCTTTAAGAAACGCCTGAAAACACATCTCTTCCGCCAACATCTAACTGATCTGTTCTGACTCTATTTTCTTCTCTAATCTTTTCTTCTCTACCCATTAAAAAAAAAAAAAAAAAAATGTATGAATGTATGGTTCCGTATACTGTGTTAGGTTATATGAGAGTAGTCTTCTTTTTGATTGCACTTACGCTTTTGTTGTACTTATGCTGTCCTAATTGCTTCCATTATCTACCCCACTTGTAAGTCGCTTTGGATAAAAGCGTCTGCTAAATGACTAAATGTAATGTTTTTCCTATCCTGGTTAGCCCGGATGTTACCATGTGAATATTTAACTTGAATTTTTCGATCTGAATTTGAGCAGTCGAATTAGACAGATGTTTTCTTTGAAAAGTATTAACTTGAAATTTGAGATCTGAATAAGAGCAATCAAATTTGATCAATCTGAATGTATTTTATCTGAAATTCTGTAAGTTGATTTTTTTTGTATCTGAATTTGTGAGCATTAAATTCAGGTTTTTAAATTGGAAATCAAGAATTTTCATATTTAAATTTCATAGAGGTAAATTTGAAACAAATAAATTCAGATACATGGTTTCCAAAGTAAAATAATTCAAAATGAAGTATTCATAGGTTGTTAAATTTCAAAACATTATGTCTCTTATTTGCTTCCATAGCTGCTTATTTGACTTCCCTCTCTTAACTCATAATCACTCTGTAATCAGTGACGAGTTAATTAGAGCTGTGTGTATGTCTGTGTGTGTGTGTGTGTGTCTGTTTGTGTGTGTGTCCAGCGTGAGCTGTAATTTTGCTGTTCCGCTCTATGGATACTCAGGAATGAGCAGGAATGCTGCCAGCCTTTCAGCGCTCGTGTGTGTGTGTGTGTGCATGTGTGTGTTTAATAAATGGAAATGTCACTCGATGACTTTTTTGACTCTGAATTCTCTCTTGGGTATGATTGTGTTTTCACTGAACACAATAGAGGGACAGACAGACAGAATAGATGGATGTTTCCTCTCCTCCCATGTTCTTCCTATTCTTTTTGTAAGTTTATTACATGGACAGTGTTGTTTTGAAGTACAAAAGGTTTTATCCTAACAGATGAAAGTGTGTGTGTTTGAACATTTACTGTCGGGTTGGTTGTCTGTGAACCTGGAGTCAGACTTTGTTGGATTTTTATGACAATGAAATCCTTTTTCAGCAGAATTGAACAGGAAACGACTGGAGCCGTGTGTGTGTTTGCGCGTGTGTTGTCTGTTGGCTCTATGGCTGCCCCCGACTTAAGATTTTCCTAGATGACTAGTAGTCCTTCATTTCAGCAATTAGTCGAATAATCGCACATTTATGAAATTTACATAATTACTTGCTTATATATACAAGAAAAAGAATAGTCTAGGTTTACCGGCTGAGAAAATATGTTTTTAACGAAATTAACGAAAATGAACCAATAAACGCAGCAAAGCCAAACCTTAGAATAAAAAAGTACTGGCTACAAAAAATATTTTTTGTTCAAAACAAGGAAAACTAATAAAAAGCCTATACGTTCTTTGCTTAAATGGCTTAGAACAAATATATTTTAAATAAAATGTGGAGCAAATAATTTAAACAAAACGAATACAAATCAAATGGAAACATTGAAGAAAGATAAGTGCAAACTGCCATATAAAGCCGACGGATGAGTCTTGACCAGAAACAACGAATAGAGAAATCAGTCTGAAGTTTCCAAACAGAATAAAAACAACCTCTTTAAAAACGAATAAATAAAAATAGAACACAGAAACACAGGGCAGGTGTTTAGCTCCTTTAGCGAGCTTTGGAGATCGTTCTTCATTTTTTTGCCACCATGTCAACAGTCCCGAAATCAACCTTTCTTCAACCTACATCTTTATTTCATTCTTCTCTTCGGCATGCTACTCCTCATAAATGGCCATCAGGAGGGATATCTCGGCCTGACTTTTCCTCTGTAGACTGTAGTACTTATGCTGTCATGATCTCTATATAGGGCAGCTTCTGTGGATCAACTTTCTGCAACATCCGACACTGTGGAGTATGCTTCTCAGGGCTCTAGACTAACTTTTTGCTCTGGTGTTAGGTGCACCCAAATTTTCGACCGCATCACATTTAACGTATTTAACATTTAACTGATTTTATCAGTTCAAATATTTTTTTTAAATGTCCATTTAGGCAAAATTGAAATGTAAATGATTAACTAACAATCTGATCAACACTAAGTTCTTTATTTGAAGCACAAATCTTCAAGAAAGGTAACTTACTGAAAAAGTGTTGGTGCTTAAAGTGCTTCACATAACTGAAATTTAAACTTAAAAGATCTCAAGATAAATGGACCAGGGCTTGACATAACCTGGGAGGTTGACGGCTCCGTGTCAGAGCATTGCTTATGATTTTCAGACGGATCAGGCCTTAACTTAACATTATTCACAAAAAAAGTTGTCAATCGTTCTTTTCATCTTCTCTCATCATCCACTCTGTTTAACTGACGGCTTTAGGCTGCTCACCTCTCTGTCTGACTGCAGCACACGCATTTTCAAACGTACAGACCTTTTGACTGACAGGCTTGTAAAAAATCTGTCATAATCTATTATTACCCGTCACTAGGGTGCAAGGTGGTGTTAGGTGGTAATTAGTATGTTCGTGACGTCATCACGCTGTACCTGCGTCTCGGAACTTGTTGTATTTTAATACAACTGAATGCCCAATAAAGCCGTTATTATTTATATTCATTTATATATTTATCTATTAATGTTTATGTTCATATGTGATAAGATCTTAGAAAACCCAACACATGGTGCAAATTTCTATAGGCCTATTACAGTTTTTGATACCATATTCAACCCTTTCCAAATCAGTTTATATTTTGCTCATATCTTGTGTATGTAACTAAAGTTATGGCTGAGGTCGACTGAAGCGCTATGATGTGCACAAGCGGAATTTGGAGAAAAACGTGTTCAAAGTTAAGTGATGAAAAGAAAAGCACAACAGTCGAGTATCACAAGTAAAGGTCACTTTACAGTGGTTAGAGACTTAATCTAATAACAATTTAATAATAGTTTTTTAATAAAAAAAAATTGCGACTTACTGACCAATCTAAAGGTATTCGAAATATTTGGGGCAGCACTAGCTAGCTCATTGGGTTATAATTGGCAGAGGTCTGTTTCTTCAGAATCAGCGTTCTGAAACCAGACGTGTTTTTGGATATATACAATAAAACCTCCTCATAAATTCATGAAGTGTGTGAGAAAGTCTGGTAATTCTGTGTTCTCTCTCTCTCTGTGTCTGTTTGTTGGTCAGAGGTGCTGATGAACACAAAGCTAGAAACATCTGATCTGAGATGGACCGTTCATCCCACCAGTGACCCTGAGGTAACACACACACACACATATCTCAATACTTTCAAACTAAAAACTCCTAAATGAAAATCAAATCCTTTGGTAACGCGACGAGAGAAATAGAAAACTGTGTCTAGCATTCATTTTCTGCATGAGGAATTGTTCTCCATGTAATGAGTGGTTGAAAAGTCAGAGAACGTTTGTAACATCGGTGTGTTTTGATTGACAACAAACATTTTTTTCCACTAAATCTCTTGTAAGGGACAAAGAGCTCACAGTGAGATCAGGATTATGTACATGAAGAAGATTGAAATGATTTTGAGCTGTATAGAATGTGTGTCCTGTGGTTGTGTTAGTGGGAGGAGATGAGCGGTTTGGATGAAGAGGGAAACAGCGTCCGCACCTTTCAGATTTGTCCAACAGAGATTTCAGTGAGTCACTGGCTCAGGACAAAGTTTATCCCGCGGCGCGGGGCGTCTCAGGTCTACGTGGAGATCCGTTTCACCATGATGGAATGTTCTGCCATGCCGTCCAGCTACCGCTCATGCAAAGAGACATTTAACTTCTTTTACTACCAGAGCGATGAGGACAACGCCACCCCTACACACCCGGCGTGGATGGATAACCCCTACAGTAAGGTACGCTAACACGCGCACAATCATATCGGATCCGCGAGCACTCAAGCCGTAGTGACACACGTGTCTGAATCAGAGAGAGATGGTATCATGAGAAATCCAGCGAGAGACAGTGTTGCTGTGTAACTAACAGGGTTCTCTGGGGCTGCAGGTGGACACCATTGCGGCTGACTTCCTGTTGCGACGTGGGGGAGAGCGGAAGTCCAATGTGAAGACGGTGCGCGTGGGCCCTCTGTCCAAGAAGGGCTTTTATTTGGCTTTCCAGGCTCAGGGGGCGTGTATGGCCCTGCTGTCCATCAGGGCCTTCTTCAAAAAATGCCCTGCCGTCACCCGTAGCTTTTCCTCCTTCCCTGAAACGCTCCCTCATTCGCTGGTGCAGCAGGCCGAGGGTGTGTGTGTGGAGAACTCCATCTCCACGGGAGAGAATCCACAGCCACCCACCATGTTCTGTGGGGAGGACGGACAGTGGGTGGGGCCTCCGTCATCCTCGTGTGCGTGTAAACCAGGGTACGAGCCGGTGGACTCTGATCGGTGCAGAGGTGAGTCGATCATTCACTTCAGACCCCTCCACCCGTTAAAATGGGTTAAAGTGCTTTACCAGAGGAATAGCATTGAATAGAGTTACTCACATGTGTCAACACGTTCACTTACTTTAAGAATTCTAATTATTTACGGTCTTAAAAACTCCTGATGTCTTCAAATGCTTTGAAAAGTCTGTAGGGTGTGTACACTCTTTGTGTGCGTGCATGTGTGTGTGAGCGTGTGCGTGTGTGTGTGTCTCTTTTTAGCATGACAAAAGTATTCATTGGAATTACCGAAGCATTTATAGCTGGGCTTCGTACAAATAGTGTAAGAATGTAAACAAACGAAAAAAAGTTGATAAAATAATAAATAAAGTAATAAAATAAAATAAAATAGAATGAAGGTGTGATGTGTGTAGGGCATCTTAAAGTGCAAAATCTCTGTGTGTGTCTGTCTGTCTGTCTGTCTGTGTGCATGTGCGTGTGCTGTGTGCTATGTGCTATGTGCTTGTGTCTGTGTGTGTGTGAGTGCGTGTGTGTTTGTCTCTCTGTCTCTAATGAGGAAAGTCATCAGTCTGGATGTGATTTCCACATGAGCGTGTGTGTCAATGTTCTCAATGTACACCAGCTGTGTTTATACAGTTCACTCCAGCTCTACTGCACGCGTGTGAGAGAGAGAGTTGATGTTTTTTTAATAAAGTTTGATGAAATGCTCTTTTAATGAGTAGGAATGGGTCTCTGGGGTGTGGCTGAGGATTATGGGTAATATGAGCTGACTTACATGCTCACAGTCTTAACAGTATCAGTCTCTCTCTCTTTACTCTCTTTTTTGTCTTCCTTCTTATGTTTCTGTTTTCTCACATTTCTTTGCTGTGTGTGTGTTTTTGTTGTCAATATGCATACGCAAACACTGTCATTGACAATATCACAATATTTACTTTAGTTATGAAAGATTTCAACTTTGATGATGTCAGCAATGGGAAGCTTTGACTGATTTTTATCAATTAATTTGGTTAGGGCAACACACACACATACACACACAGGCTGCAGCAGGTGGCTGAAGTTGTTTGTACTAATTGCTCTTTGTATTGGCCTTCCCTTTGTGTGTGTGCGTGTGTGTGTGTGTGTGTGTGTGTGTAACACCCCGTCTGACTCTATTATTTGATGACAACAGGCAGGTCACTGGGGGCCTGAGACCACATTAAGTGTGTTTAACCAACCGTTTACCAAACACACGCACACACACACACACACATTGGTGTGTTTCAGATGAAGGGTTTTATTTGCAGTAGTGTTTTGTGCACATGTTGTATTTATTTAAAGTGTGTGTTGTGCTTAGCTTCCTGGGTTGTTTTTGTGCATTTTTCTTATTAATGTTGAAGGAGTAACCAAACATCACTCGATCTCATGTCATCCAAAATTACTTCCTGTCTTCGTTTGAGTGCTTTAAATTGTTTTTTAAATACATTTAAATTTCTGTCACTTTACACACATAAACAATAGATGCAAGCGGAGCGGGTTGAAAGGATTTGATTAAGTTACTCTTTCAGTAATTGATGAAGTTTAAACAGCCTGTAGTGTATAAAGCTGCGTGAGAATCAAGATGGACTTATTGGACACGGTGTGAATATTTGCTCTGTTTGAATATGTGGCACTAGCTGAAAGCAGCATAAAGTGTGACTCAGATTTCTGTTTGATCTGACAGCTGTATTGAACTCTTTATTACATGTTTTCTTGTTCTTCTAATATTGGAGAGGTTTGCTGATCTTCTAGAGATGTTCAGTGATGTGATGAGGTCACACTACAGGCCTGCATGACTTTTAATGTTTTGTGAAGTCAGATAAAACATGTCTTCTCATTTAAAGCTAACATCATGTTCAATGTAATGATTGAACCCTCTTGTTTTCTTCTGTCATTGCTCTTCAGTCTGACAGTGTTATCAGATGATATATTATGGTAAATATTGTTATTGATGAGAACTGTGTGTGTGTCATATCATATAGTACATTGTGTGTGTGTGTGTGTGTTTGATTCAGTGTGTATTCTTCTGTCTGTGTGTGTGTAGCGTGTGGATCAGGTCAGTATAAAGCATCTGTCAGTGGAGGTTTGTGTCGTGTTTGTCCAGAGAACAGCAACACACACTCGCTGGGTTCCAGTGTGTGTCTGTGTCGTCCAGGATTCTACAGAGCAGCCAATGACCTCCCTGATACAGCCTGCTCCAGTAAGACACAGACACACACACACACACACACACACACACACATACACTCATACTCACACGTATACATACAGACACACTCACACACACATTCATTCAGACACGTATACATACACACACACAGAAACTCATTAATTTGACCGTTTGTTATTGTACAGAACCTCCGACTGAGGCGCGCAGCATCATCGCTCAGGTCAATGATACGGTGGTGACTCTGGAGTGGTCTGAACCTCTGGACCGTGGCGGTCGCTCTGATCTCACTTACAGCATCGAGTGCGAGCGCTGCGGAGGGTCGTCCTGTGTTCCGTGTGCAGATGGCGTCACCTACAGACCGGGGCAGGTGGGCATAAGTGGGCGGGGGGTGGTGATCCGTGGGCTCCTCCCACATACCACCTACATGCTCACGGTCCTTGCTCAGAATGGTGTGAGCGCCGTCGGCCATGTGAGCCCCGCCTCCACCACAGTTAACATCACCACCAGCAGAGATGGTGAGATGCTGTTCGACTGCTCGACGAAAACACACCCTGCTGATGTGTTATAGGCCGTTTCATGTATCTGTGTGTGTGTGTTTGTGTGTGTGTAGTGGCTGTGCCTGTGTCAGGCATCAAGAGGACTAAAGCGTCTGAGACGACCGTTTCCCTCAGCTGGGGGTCTCCCTCACAGACTCATCATAGTGTTCTGGAGTATCAGCTGAGATACAGTATAAAGGTGACAAAGAAACATGTAGACAAACATGTTGTGTGTGTGTCGATACCATTCTGACCTTTGACCTGCGGTGTTTAGGGTCATGATGATGGCTGGCAGTATGTCAGCAGCAGGAGTAACTCTGTGGTTCTGAATGGTCTGGCTCGTGCGTCGCAATATCAGGTGCAGGTCAGAGCTCGGACCGCCGCGGGATACGGCCACTTCAGTCCCTTCACCACAATCAGCACGCTTCCTGATGGTACACACACACACACACACACACCCATACACACCTGCCGTCTATCAGCAATAACATGTCTCGTCTCTGTACAGTTGAGGTCCCTCCGTCTCATCTGCTGCTCACTGGTGTGCTGGTTGCTGTGGGCCTGCTGGTTCTTGTTGCCGTGGTGATTGTCGCTGTGTTTTGTTTCAGGTAAGGTGAAGAACATGAATGAATGTGATGATGTATTAATCAGGGGTCACAATACCCACAATGCAGTGTGGCTGAAGCAGTATGCGTGTCTCTAATTAATGTTGACATGAAGCAGTAAACACGGACAGTGCATTCAGAGTGACGGTGCAGTGTTGTTGTTGTTTACAGTTGTACAGTACTCGGACACACACACACACAGAATGATGTTTGTAACACGCCCCTTAAACAGACATGATATGAGCACTAAAACATGGCACAGTCAAGCTGCTGAAAGTTTGGCTCAATCTTCAGAATTAGGACACATGTTGGGCAGTTTCAGGACAGAGAGAGAGTGTGTGTGGGTGTGTCCACGTGTGTGCACGTGTGTGTGTGAGGGGAACAGGATGTGTCCACCCAGTGTTGTCTCCATACAGACTTCTACTGGAACAATGAATCTGACCTCTGGAGCACATGCGCACACACGCATGAATCTAGCTTTATTATGTGGCTCACAGGAATACTTGACTCTGATTGGTCAGTCCTGAATTTCCATGGTATGTTATTTCCAGATAGCAACTGTTAAACTAATAACACGCAGTATTCAGATGAGCAGCGAGTCATCTTTATATTACAAATATTCACTTAATATTTTACTTTCAGTAATTCTGTATAAATATGTCAAATCAATAACACAACAGTTGATATTTATAAAGCACATTGTTTGTGTCCTTTGAATTTTGTTTCTAATGCAAAGTTTGTATATGTTAGTAATAATGATAATTACCGTCTCTGGATTTATGAAAAGGGGGTTTTGATTTTGACCCCCCTATACACACACACATACGCACACTCACGCGGACTACATGGCACTACTGAAGTCTTATTTCATCTGAAAAATCTCAGGAGACATGAGAGAGAGATACAAAGAGACAGCTGCAGGGTGTCCTCACACAACAGAAACTTGCACGAGTCATGAGACAAGAATTCTGTCAAACAACATACATCACACACACACCGACATACACACACTTCACACACCTTCTCTGTAATCTTATCAAATATAAACACTCTTATCCAGCAGAATAAGATCATCACACTGTTACTTGGGAATATTTATTTATTTTAAAATAAACTCAAATCACCGTCTCACACTCAGTCTGTGTGTGTCTGTGTGTCTGTGTGCTTCGGTGTGTCTGTGTGTGTCTGTCTGTGTTTGCGTGTGTGTGTGTGTTATTCAGGCGCTCGAGCAGGATGAGGGATCCGGATCCTGATAAGAGCAGTCAGTTTCTGATGGGTCAAGGTGAGTTTTGTGTCTCTGTTCCTCACATCAATAACACTCATGCTTTCCTCTGACTGAAGAAGAACAGGAAGTGATCCCACGATGCATTGCTCCAGACTTTAACACATCAATAGAAGCTGAGATTGGATTGACTGAGTGCTTGTTGTTTTTATCCTAAAGTTCTAGAAAATAAAGAAATGTTTCGTCTGATACTTGTGCTTTATTTTCATCTGATAGTGTTTGTTAGGAAATCAGTCATGAGTTTGAGTGTGTGTTTGTCTGCGGTTTTCACAGGGATCAAAGTTTACATCGATCCATTTACATACGAGGATCCAAACGAGGCTGTGAGGGAATTCGCCAAAGAGATCGACGTGTCGTTGGTCAAAATCGAGGAGGTTATTGGTGCCGGTAAGAGTTTGTGTGATTGTTCTCTGCAGGTCTGTGTGTGTGCGTGTGTTTTCATCAGCTAACATGAGACACACACACCTGTCTCATATAACAGCATTGTGTTTGAATGTGATAGCGTTCATGATGTCACTCAGTTCTCACGCGTGTGTGTGTGTGCAGGTGAGTTCGGTGAGGTGTGTCGTGGCCGCTTGAAGGTTCCTGGTAAGAAAGAAAACTATGTGGCCATTAAGACATTGAAGGGCGGCTACACAGACAAACAGAGGCGGGACTTCCTGTCTGAGGCGTCAATTATGGGTCAGTTCCAGCATCCCAACATCATTCACCTGGAGGGAGTGATCACAGCTTCCTGTCCCGTCATGATCCTCACCGAGTACATGGAGAACGGAGCGCTGGATTCCTTCCTGAGGGTCAGTAACTCTTCATCTGTATGTAGCCTGATCACACTTCAGTGGTATTCATCACACCTCTCTCTGTATCTCTCTCTGTATCTCTCTCTCTCTCTCTCTCTCACTCTCTCACTCTCTCTCTCTCTCTCTCTCTCTCACTCTCTCTCACTCTCTCTCTCTCTCTCTCTCTCTCTCTCTGTCCTCTCTCTCTCTCTCTCTCTCTCTCTCTCTCTCTCTCTGTATCTCTCTGTATCTCTCTGTCTCTCTCTCTGTATCTCTCTGTATCTCTCTCTCTCTCTCTCTGTATCTCTCTCTCTCTCTCTCTGTATCTCTCTCTCTCTCTCTCTCTCTCTCTCTCTGTCTCTCTCTCTGTATCTCTCTCTCTCTCTCTCTCTATCTCTCTCTGTATCTCTCTCTCTCTCTCTCTCTCTCTCTGTATCTCTCTGTCTCTCTCTCTGTCTCTCTCTCTGTATCTCTCTGTCTCTCTCTCTGTATCTCTCTGTATCTCTCTCTCTCTCTCTGTATCTCTCTCTCTATCTCTCTCTCTGCAGTTAAATGATGGTCAGTTCACTAACATTCAGTTAGTGGGAATGCTGCGTGGGATCGCGTCAGGAATGAAATATCTGTCAGAGATGAGTTTTGTTCATCGTGACCTGGCAGCACGCAACATACTGGTCAACAGCAACCTGGTGTGTAAAGTGTCTGATTTCGGCCTGTCCAGATTCTTGACAGAGAACTCATCTGACCCCACATACACCAGCTCACTGGTGAGAACTAACACACAAAAGCACATTAGAATTTGACTGCTGTCTGAATGTTTTCTTTCTGGACACATGTGGATATTAAGAACACTTCTCTAGCTGCTCTGGAGGAACATCTATCTTTAAGTTTGAAGCAGGGCTGTGCAGTTAATCGCAATAGCAAAAAAAAATGCGATTTGAGCACATGCGGTTTCTAAATCGCACAAAGCTACGATTTTATTAATTAATTTATAACTCAGAATACTAAAACGGTGTTGTGCGCATGTTTAAGATGTTAACCAATCAGAGCTCCCTCTGCGAACTGTGCAAAATACGAAAAAAGCTGAGAGGGACAAGAACAGAATAGGCGAACGGGAGGAATCGATATAAAATATGGAATATGGATTTGCTGCCAAATAGAAATTCAACATCAGTCGTATGGGAGTATTTTGGATTAAGGAGAGAAGATGTGTCAGAGAGCAAGGTAATCTGCAAGATCTGTGAAATGTTTATTGCAACGAAACAGGGCAATACAACAAACCTGTTCCAACACTTAAAACAGCGGCATAAAAAACTATATGATCAATGCATGTCAACAAAGTCCGTCGAACCTAACAAAAGCACAAATCAAAGCCAGGCTGAACAAGTATCCATCGTTGAAGCATTTGCAGGCGTAACGCCTTATGAGAAAGGATCAAAACGCCACAAAGAAATTCCCGAAGTCAGTAAAGACGGTTTCCGAAGATTAATACAAACTAACCAGAATTTATTTTATGTTGTCTGTTTTAAAGACATTTATTTAAAGTTGTATTACTGTTAATACTATGTTATTCCATTGTGGAATGTTTTGTTATGCACTTCTGGTGCACTGAATACATTTAGAATGTTACATGCTTAAAAAAGTAAAACAATTACCAAAATCGCAAATAAAATCGCAATTGCAATATTCCTTATAAAAATCGGAATGTGATTATTTCGTCCATATTGCACAGCCCTAGTTTGAAGGTTAAAGAATCATTAAGTGGTGTAAAGTAGGCATGTACAGGATTTCCCGCAGAGATTGTTTTTTACATTAAAACAGTTGTCCACGTTTTGCTTTTGCCTTTGCTTTATTTATATACGATATATCGACCATATATCGGTTTTCACATATGGGTGCATCCCTAACACACAGAACAGAGTTTTTGTGGGCTCTCACTAGACTCATAATGATATTTCTATTGTATAAAGTGTATGTTGCATCCTGTGACCTTCACTCTACCCGCGTGTGTCTCAGGGTGGCAAGATTCCAATCCGCTGGACGGCTCCAGAAGCCATCGCCTTCCGTAAATTCACATCAGCATCAGATGTCTGGAGTTACGGCATCGTCATGTGGGAGGTGATGTCATTCGGAGAGAGACCGTACTGGGACATGAGCAACCAGGACGTAAGTGTGTGTGTGTGCAAAAATATATATCTTTTATTCTTGTTTATGTGTTTTTTCCACATAAGTCTCTATTAGGGTTGCAAAATTTTCAAGGCTGGAATCTTTCCATGGGAATTAACAGGAATATATGGGAATTAATGGGAATAAACAACGAATTTACAAAATTGCAGGTTACCCTATAACAGGGAACTGAAATCTAGCTGAATAAAAATCTTGCAGGTTAATCTTGGTGATGCAAAACCCAGAAGCGAGTTAACATGTTAGGACTTCTGGCAGGGCTCTAGACTGCGACTAAATGTTTGCCTTTGGCGACTATTTTTCCTTCCACTGCGACAAGTTTTTTCTTTATAATCTTTGCGTTCCCCCGAGAAAAATTGCGTTATCTCGCAAAACTTTTTGAATTCGGACAAACACTTCATGTTTAATGTCCTGCAGGCTGAGTTTGAGACTAGCTCCGTAAACATTGGTTATATAAACTTGTGGGCTAAACGTTCTTAAAACACAAATGACGAGAATCTAGTATGAACTGCTCCATTAGTAATGTACGGAGCGGAATAACAGGACTTTTGAATATTTTGCTAGATAACGCAAATATGTTTGCGAGCGAACGCAATGTTTCTCGCTGGAACGCAAAAGTTTTGTGAGATAACGCAAAAGCTATAAAAATACACGGTGGGACATTCAGTCACTCATTTCGTCTACCCTCACTCATCTGGATGGTGGTCTAGTGGGTTAAACCACTGAACTGGTAAATCAAAGGTTGCTGGTTCGATCCCAGCACCCACCACCAGTGTGTCCTTGAGCAAGACACTTTACTCCATGTTGCTCCAGGGGGATTGTCCCTGTAATAAGTGCACTGTAAGTCGTTTTGGATAAAAGCGTCTGCCAAATGACTGAATGTAAATGTAAATCTCATCTATCAGTATCCCCACCCCCAAAGATGTAATACACACTTAAGAGACGAAGGTCCGAAAGAGCAAGCGAATGAAGTGCTCAATCTTGCAACTAAAATACCTATGCAGAATACAAGAATTTTCGCTGCTAAGGTACAAAACAGCAAACATAACGAAATGTGTTGCAAGTATTGTATTTATGTGAAGCTAATGCAGGAAACACGTGTTTAAACTTTAAGCACTGAACTATTGTATAAAGCTCTCTAACAATACTGCAAAGCATACAAAACGTTACACATCACACTAAATACTGTTGAATTCGCTATTGATATGAGCCAAACGTGTATCAATGCAGCTGTCATGAAGATTTATCACTAAACGCCTTCATGTCTCACGGGTTGTTTGAGATATGACGAAATAATGTCAAAATTCTCACATTAACAAGAAACTTTGAAGGTATTCGGTTTTGGGAAACAAAACACATGTGTGTTCCAGTATATTGCCGAGTTCTTAAAGGGCCAGCAGCATAATAAAGATCTCTGCTTATAATGTTCATCAAACAACAAAGGACGGGCCCAAAAACACTCACTGATATTAAATGAATTGTGTTCTCTTATAGGAGTTGATTCACTACAAATGAAGGAAGAAAGTAGCTTATAAAAGATGTGCTTTGATGTGGAAAGAGAGTTCACATATCCAATACAAATAATTTAATCATAAACCATGATTTGTATTAATTTCTAATGGATTTATTAATGTATTAAAGAGCAGGTTTCATGAGTCCAATAAAATTACCGGCATCGAAGTGTGGAATGTAGCTTTCCTTCAATGTTAACCAATTGCAAAGTTGTTAAATAAGGAGTCGACTCCGAACCGCACAAACAAATCGTTAGGCTTTCAAATCTTTTGAGTGTAACATTGATACGTCACAGTGTAACGCATCGGTACAATCCCCGCCTTCATGCGAAATAGGAACACTCTGACCTGCCCACTAGCATTTCAGGTAGTATTGCGAATAAAATGTGTCGAGGAGACGTTGTGTTTTGTGCAACAGATGTGTAAGGATCAGTGGTTACATTTTTTTTTCCACAATAACTCTGCAGTACAATTCCAACCTTGTGTTATGTGCTCGTCGTTTTTCTGATGATTGCTTCTCAAATTTTCATCGCGGGATTTGGCAGCCGCTTGAGCCTGAAAGACAAGTCAATAGCAACTTTATTTGGTCCAACAAGCGTCTTTAAGTATGATAATTACATTATGTTTACATGTTGAACTGAGTGCCAACAATATAAAGTAATTGTGCTAATCCGTGTTGTATATTTAGATACGATAAATTGAGACGGTGTCAAAAATGTGTTCTGTGTGTGGGGGTCCTTCAATAAAATGAATGAGAATAAAGTTCAGTGCAAACTCAGCAATGTAAAGCTGGTTTATCATGGATCAACAACTACGATGCACAATCATCTGAGAGCGAAGCACCCAGCGGGTCCATCCACAGGTCAGCAATCAGTTGCTAGTTTATGGTCAGACCAACTAATCTGGATGCCAGACGGACGGAGCAAATAACGGCTTTAATTACAAAAATGATCGATAAGGATATGCTTCCGATCGGCTTTGTCGGAGGAGAGGGTTTTAACAATATTATGGAGTTTGTACAGCCCGAGTTTACTGTTAGTCTAGAAAAACCATCACTGCCAGACTGCAGAAACTGTTTCATGACAATAGAAACTGAAGCCTTTTGAGCTGTTAATTCATGAAATCGTTCCGGACTGTTAATAAATGCCGTCATTCAGTTAATATGTTTTAACTCGTGTTAAGTCTGGTCTAAAATCTTTATGGCTTTATTATATTTTCCTTGATCAATCACACAGTTTTTTTTTAGTTGGTATTAATGTGCATGCTCATATTTTACAAGGTAATGTTCTAGCATTATGAGCGGTTGATGCTGATCGACGGACTGTTAATAAGTGCCGTCATTCAGTTGTTAATATATTAATTTTTCAGCGCGTTATCTTAATGTATAGCTTGATGTAAGATTGCTTATTCCATAATAAATAAAGAAGTGTGTCATCACGGATTTAAAGCGTAAATGGTCTCTCTCTCTGTTTATGTGTGTTATACTGTAAATGCGTCCATGTGGGGGAGGGGTGCGAATTTCGAATAATCTTCGAATAGTTCTCGTCGATCTACGAATATTTTTTTTGCGTTAAATGCCCATCCCTAGTTTGTTGTAACAAGCATGCTGATTGAGGAGTATTTATTCATCTAGCTGATGTCTATTCATTTGCATGAATTGTAAAATATTTATTACCTCTAAAATATGTTTGTCACAAAATATTTTATTTTTTTCAGAATCAAATTGCTACTTATAATTAAATCAGACAAAAGTGTAAAATATTCTGTATTATCTTGAAGACTTGTCAGATTATGAATGTTTTTATTTAAAAAAAATCTTACATTACTTAATAATTCCCAAAAACTCCTGTAAATTTCAAGCTTGGAATATTTCCAAAATTCCTCAGATGAAGTTCTCATGAAAAGTTTCCACAAATTTACAGTGAATATTTCGCCCCTTTGCACCCTTGTCTGTATATGAAGTGTATTGAGTGAACCGTAGCGTCTCACTAGTGACATGACAACTGACATCTGAGAAACACATATCTAAGCAGATGAAATTATGTTTACTAACATAACGTGTGTTTTTGCTGTCCAGCTAAATGAAGGTTTGTTTGTGATGTGTGTAGGTAATAAATGCTATCGAGCAGGATTATCGGCTGCCTCCTCCCCCAGAATGCCCTGCATCTCTCCATCAGCTCATGTTGGACTGCTGGCAGAAGGAGAGATCGTCCCGGCCGCGTTTCTGCGCCATTGTCTCAGCTCTGGACAGACTTATCCGTAACCCCACCTCCCTCAAGATCACGGGACGCCTCACAGACGGGTCTGTACCTCATACTTATTCACACGTACAGCTTCTGAATTGTCACGTGTGCGACGATTCAGATGTTAACTCCACCCACAGTTATGACAGCAGCCTATCAAAACAATGATTTACACTTTAACATGAGATGACAAATCACACACAACCTGATTGCTGATGTCAGCAAACCACCACAAACCACTGTAGTCACCTGATACGAGACCATCCACCCGACATGTGTGTGTGTGTGTGTGTGTGCTGGTTAAGCTATATATAAGAGGGCCAAATGTCCTCAGCACCTCAGTGAAATATGTGTGAAGCCACTTGTGAGAGGACATTTGACTGTTCCTCACTCAATAAAAAGACTCAAATAGTGTTTTTCTTTAGATTTAATAGAGGGTTAGGGGATAGAATCGATCAAAAGCCTTATAAAAAACCAATGGAAGTCTATGGAATGTCCTCACTAGTATACTCAAACAAACCTCTGTGTGTGTGTGTGTTAGGAAGTGTTAAGGGTGGGAGGCTGAAATGGAAGTTAATCACCTTCACTGCTGTATCCTGAACATTGCTCTCTCTTTTTCTCTGATATAAATGTGTGTCTGTGGGGAAGATGAAAGGTTTCAGATGAATTTAAACTTGAGCCCAAGTGCCACACATATAACATATGTCTATGATGTTCCTATAGTATGACTCTGTCAATTAAAACACACACACTGCAGTATGAAGTGTTTTTGTTATGGAAAGTATATACATTTTAGTGTGTAGCATTAAGTGTGCATTTTGAGTGTTTATCAGTTGGAAAATCCCGGGAATATTCTCCACAACAGATCGAATAGCATCCCATGTCTTGTTTTAGATTTTCCTATCCTAAACTACAATCTTAAATTCGGCTCTTAGTGTCTACATCACGGCTATCAGCCCGCCCTATGATCTATGGTTGGACGGCTGGTATGGACCCGGAGATAATATGGGAGCTGGTTTACTATATCAGAAGAGAAATGAAATTGAGCAGAAGAATGAAGTTTGACATAGTCAGGCTACGGAAGTAGTAGATCATCCGGGAATCTATGGAAGACTCTTTTCAACATACTACGATTTGGGACGGAAGAGTTTTTTTGAAGACCAAAACAATTCACTCGAGAGAAATATTTTCTTTTTTGCTTCATCTTTTGTGTTGATGATTGACGGTTGGTGTAACTGACCGAGCTGGACTATAAATGTTCTCAAGCCTCCTCTTTATTATTATTTGCAGTCATCACTAAATCTGCTCGGTGAAAGGGTTTTTGATTTCTCTAATCTACAAATATTTTGGGCAATGAAAAACTTGGTTTAGCGCCTACTGTCGACCATTTAGTTTTTAATTGTTCGGTGTATCACTTTTTCCACAAAGCTGTGTGATTTAGACTGTCTTACTAAAGACAACATTGAATTTATATTCTGTGACAGTCTTTAACTAGTCAGACTATGCTCAGACAAACACTTTGTGGAAACTGATTATGTTTATGAAACCGGCCCCTGTTCTCCCATGACCTCATCTGCTGTAGAGTAGAGTCAATTATCTCACTGTCTGATGGACTGTGACATCATATCCTGTCTCTCTCTGTCTGTTTCTCAGGCCGTCTCACCCTCTGCTGGACCAGCGTCCTCTGCCACCTCTGTCTCAGTGCAGGTCAGTTTCTGATTGGCTCAGAGCCATTAAGATGGAGAGATATGAAGAAAGATTCCTGCAGGCCGGATTCACCTCCATCGAGCTCATATCACACATCTGTACAGAGTGAGTCACACACGTGAATCACATGACCTGTGTTATATTTATTTATTTTGTCTTTTACAACATGACTCTACCAGAATGCAAGGACTTGTCAAAGCCATGTTATCTGACAATCACTTTAGGTTTTTACAACGTGTGTGATGTCATCGAGTAGGTGGAACTATTGACTGTAAAGAAACTGTGGCTACAGAAGTGTTGAGTTTAAGCGCTTCCACATTTATTAAATAATCATCTCATCACAATTTTTTCAGATACGTTCGAATGCCATGTCCTTATCATTTGACTTGAATCAGATTTTCTATTTTTGTATTGGTGGGTTAGGTTACACCAAATGTGCGGCATCTACACAGCAAGACGACATCATCCTCATATCTCTGTTTTTTCTGTTAAAATGGTTAAGGTCACATTTACTGAATCTTCACATTTAATAATGTATCTATATTTTATTAATTGAATAAAGTAATTGTAATTAATCATTAAACAAAGTATTTAAATAGACAATTAATCGCCATAATCTCAATTATCTATTAGACAATTAATCGCCATAATCCCAATTATCTAATAGATAATTAATCGACAGAATCCCAATTATCTATTAGATAATTAATCGACAGAATCCCAATTATCTATTAGATAATTAATCGACAGAATCCCAATTATCTATTAGATAATTAATCGACAGAATCCCAATTATCTATTAGACAATTAATCGCCATAATCCCAATTATCTATTAGACAATTAATCGCCATAATCCCAATTATCTATTAGATAATTAATCGCCATAATCCCAATTATCTATTAGACAATTAATCGCCATAATCCCAATTATCTATTAGATAATTAATCGCCATAATCCCAATTATCTATTAGACAATTAATCACAATAATCCCAATTATCTATTAGACAATTAATCGCCAGAATCCCAATTATCTATTAGATAATTAATCGCCAGAATCCTAATTATCTAATAGACAATTAATCACAATAATCCCAATTATCTATAAAACAATTAATCACAATAATCCCAATTATCTATTAGACAATTAATCGCCATAATCACAATTATCTAATAGGCAATTCATCGCCAGAATCCTAATTATCTATTAGACAATTAATCGCCATAATCACAATTATCTAATAGGCAATTCATCGCCAGAATCTCAATTATCTAATAGATAATTAATCGCCATAATCACAATTATCTAATAGGCAATTCATCGCCAGAATCTCAATTATCTAATAGATAATTCATCGCCAGAATCCTAATTATCTAATAGACAATCACAATAATCCCAATTATCTAATAGATAATTAATCGCCATAATCACAATTATCTAATAGGCAATTCATCGCCAGAATCTCAATTATCTAACAGATAATTCATCGCCAGAATCCTAATTATCTAATAGACAATCACAATAATCCCAATTATCTATTAGACAATTAATCACAATAATCACAATTATCTATTAGACAATTAATCGCCATAATCACAATTATCTAATAGGCAATTCATCGCCAGAATCCTAATTATCTATTAGACAATTAATCGCCATAATCACAATTATCTAATAGGCAATTCATCGCCATAATCCCAATTATCTATTAGATAATTAATCGCCATAATCCCAATTATCTATTAGACAATTAATCACAATAATCCCAATTATCTATTAGACAATTAATCGCCATAATCCCAATTATCTATTAGACAATTAATCGCCAGAATCCTAATTATCTAATAGACAATTAATCACAATAATCCCAATTATCTATAAAACAATTAATCACAATAATCCCAATTATCTATTAGACAATTAATCGCCATAATCACAATTATCTAATAGGCAATTCATCGCCAGAATCCCAATTATCTATTAGACAATTAATCACAATAATCACAATTATCTATTAGACAATTAATCGCCATAATCACAATTATCTAATAGGCAATTAATCGCCAGAATCCTAATTATCTAATAGACAATTAATCACAATAATCACAATTATCTATTAGACAATTAATCACAATAATCCCAATTATCTATTAGACAATTAATCACAATAATCCCAATTATCTATTAGACAATTAATCACAATAATCCCAATTATCTAATAGGCAATTCATCGCCAGAATCCTAATAATCTATTAGACAATTAATCGCCATAATCACAATTATCTAATAGGCAATTCATCGCCAGAATCCTAATTATCTAATAGACAATTAATCACAATAATCCCAATTATCTATTAGACAATTAATCACAATAATCACAATTATCTATTAGACAATTAATCACAATAATCCCAATTATCTATTAGACAATTAATCGCCATAATCACAATTATCTAATAGGCAATTCATCGCCAGAATCCTAATTATCTATTAGACAATTAATCGCCATAATCACAATTATCTAATAGGCAATTCATCGCCAGAATCCTAATTATCTAATAGACAATTAATCACAATAATCACAATTATCTATTAGACAATTAATCGCCAGAATCACAATTATCTAATAGGCAATTCAACGCCAGAATCCTAATTATCTAATAGACAATTAATCGCCATAATCACAATTATCTATTAGACAATTAATCACAATAATCCCAATTATCTATTAGACAATTAATCGCCATAATCCCAATTATCTATTAGACAATTAATCGCCATAATCACAATTATCTATTAGACAATTAATCGCCATAATCACAATTATCTAATAGGCAATTCATCGCCAGAATCCTAATTATCTAATAGACAATTAATCACAATAATCACAATTATCTATTAGACAATTAATCGCCATAATCACAATTATCTAATAGGCAATTCAACGCCAGAATCCTAATTATCTAATAGACAATTAATCACAATAATCACAATTATCTATTAGACAATTAATCACAATAATCCCAATTATCTATTAGACAATTAATCACAATAATCCCAATTATCTATTAGACAATTAATCACAATAATCCTAATTATCTAATAGACAATTAATCGCCATAATCCCAATTATCTATTAGACAATTAATCGACATAATCCAATAATCTATTAGACAATTAATCGCCATAATCACAATTATCTAATAGGCAATTCATCGCCAGAATCCTAATTATCTAATAGACAATTAATCACAATAATCCCAATTATCTATTAGACAATTAATCACAATAATCCCAATTATCTATTAGACAATTAATCGCCATAATCACAATTATCTAATAGGCAATTCATCGCCAGAATCCTAATTATCTAATAGGCAATTCATCGCCAGAATCACAATTATCTATTAGACAATTAATCGCCATAATCACAATTATCTAATAGACAATTAATCGCCAGAATCCCAATTATCTATTAGACAATTAATCGCCATAATCCCAATTATCTATTAGACAATTAATCACAATAATCCCAATTATCTATTAGACAATTAATCGCAATAATCCCAATTATCTATTAGACAATTAATCACAATAATCCCAATTATCTATTAGACAATTAATCGCCATAATCACAATTATCTAATAGATAATTAATCGCCATAATCACAATTATCTATTAGACAATTAATCGCCAGAATCACAATTATCTATTAGACAATTAATCGCCATAATCACAATTATCTAATAGGCAATTCATCGCCAGAATCCTAATTATCTAATAGACAATTAATCACAATAATCCCAATTATCTAATAGATAATTAATCGCCATAATCACAATTATCTATTAGACAATTAATCGCCATAATCACAATTATCTATTAGACAATTAATCGCCATAATCACAATTATCTAATAGGCAATTCATCGCCAGAATCCTAATTATCTAATAGACAATTAATCACAATAATCCCAATTATCTATTAGACAATTAATCGCCATAATCACAATTATCTATTAGACAATTAATCGCCATAATCACAATTATCTAATAGGCAATTCATCGCCAGAATCCTAATTATCTAATAGACAATTAATCACAATAATCCCAATTATCTATTAGACAATTAATCACAATAATCCCAATTGTCTATTAGACAATTAATCACAATAATATCAATTATCTATTAGACAATTAATCGCCATAATCCCAATTTTCTATTAGACAATTAATCGCCATAATCCCAATTTTCTATTAGACAATTAATCGCCATAATCCCAATTTTCTATTAGACAATTAATCGCCATAATCACAATTATCTATTAGATAATTAATCGCCAGAATCTCAATTATCTAATAGGCAATTCATCGCCAGAATC